>NC_053420.1:23957044-24159544 GCF_016859285.1 Xiphias gladius | reverse complement strand
TGCGTGCGTGCGTGCGTGCGATCACACCTGAGGGGTTGTCAGAAAAACTGTTCGATATATGTCTGAGGTTTGAGAACCAACAAGCCAGCCTCATTTCAAACCTCTTTCTTTGCATCTGCCTGTCTCAAACTGCTGAACTCTGATGAATCCTTTTCACTGACTGACTATGCACCTTGAAGCTGTGATCACCCATGGTCATGCCTGCTGGGTTTGCCAGTCAACACGTGCCAGTCGTACACATCAGTGTGTGGTGAGTGTGTGTTGGAAGCAGCATCCAATCAATGGTGTAATATCACTCCTAAAGACAGTGATGAACAACATGGATACCTTGAGGCTTGAACTCTCCTATTAATAGCCACTTTATAATAAAGGGGCATTGCACCAATTTTTACACATGAAAATCAGTTTAATTGTCACTAATGATCTGATCAGGGTGATCTCAGGTTGGGCTTGTGACTTCTGATTTTTTAACATTAGGACGTGGAGCTTGAAGTATATAAGCATTTACCAGGCAGGGAGGATCCTGCGAAAGATGCTGTTGTATTGTATTGTGGGAAATGTAGGATATAGTGTTTTTGGAGCTTGACCCATACTAGGGACTAAACGTCAAGATATCTCAGCCTCTGCTCCCTTGAGATTGCATTCTGTGAATAATGACTCCCATATGATCGAAAATTATACAATGATTTGCTGGCAGCTCTTTCTTAAAATCTTGTATCAGGACACTTGAAACATTATTTTGTTCAAGAGTTTAGTTCTTAGTGTGCATGAGCACAGTGCATATAGTAAACTGCAAGCAACCATTGTGACAATCATATATTAACTTACTGATGAAATTCGCCTAAGCTAGTTTAAATTGATTGCAACAAAAGGTCATAGGATTGATAATATAATAATAAATATAATAATAATAATGATAATAAATTTGAAAACACTACCATTTTACTTTGGTTAGTGGCCCTTGTATAACGCACTCAGATGTGTCTTGCTATAGACAAAAAATTCCTGCCGTTCTTCTCACCCACCTCATCCATTACTTTAATATACTATATCAGAACACCTCATCATGTCTGTGACTTGTTCAGTTGCATTTTGCGGCTACTGTTTTCCTGCCTTTTCCCCCTTGTTTTTTGTTGTCCTGGTCACATCCCTGCATGATATACTTAATCAGCACGAAACAGTTCTCTGTGTTGACCTAACAGCTTGCTCAGTTCTTCGCATGGCATCTGAATCTTTATGCTATTGCCAACATCTGTTTTTGCTTTGGAGCTCTCCCCTGGTCTTGTGTCACTTTCTGCTTTCTATAAGGAGAGGCTCATTTGGATAGCATGTAGAGGACAATGCCATGGCTGTCGCTCTGATAGCTATCCAAGTCCTTGATCTTCTCTCCCTGTAAACATCATTACCACACAATCAAAACATACACATTCACAACAGGCACGCAGACAAGCACGCACACACCCACAAGCTGCTCATCCAAATCGGCGCTAACAGATTAGCAGTGATTATAAACAAACATGGAGGATTAATCCTGTGTGCTCTCAGTCTACTTTTCCACTGAGCTAGCCAGGGTAATTACCAAGTGCTAGATTGTTAGTGCAATCACACAAACACACACACTAGCTGCCTTGCTTCAGTACTAAGTGATATCAGTTTTGAGCTCATTTTGCGAGAAAGTTGAAGATATCCTTTGCAAAGAAACTGCAGCTAAAGTTAACATAATACGGACGGTGAGGTTGTTTGGCACAACTCGGCGTGTTCAAAACTCAAAGGTTTGTAATTGATAGCTGGGAAACGTGGACTTAGATAGCAAGTAAATTTTAATTACAAGGTTACTAGCAGGGTGGAAACTGACCATTCGATCCGCTGACGACTGTGTATGTACTTGATTCTTTTATTCTTTACTAGGCAGTCTGATTTTTCACCACACATGGTATTTAAATCAGTTTTAAAGGCTAAATATGATACATGGCTCCACTACATAAGATGGTTTGAAAACCAGCCAGGTGTGCAGCCTCTGTTGTTTGCCTTGTCAACACTTCCCATTGAAATACTGCTTTATTATGTGGCTCCAGTGTTGCCTGGCCACTGAACTCCAACAATATATCGCTTTATTCTGCATCCATTGTGACAGTGTTGTATCACCTCAGGGTGCATGACCTACTGTACAAAAAGTTTGTGGTGAGGCTGTTCTACTGAATGTTTTCCTCTTTAAACAGTTTTGCACTAATGTGGTAAAGAGTGTTTATAGCTATATTGGACATATACGGTAAACTGTAAATGTCACTGAGAATTTTGTAAAGATTTTTGCCAATCATTGACATCTTTTGTACATCTTTTGAACGGTGCTTCTTGGATTTTGCAACGTGTTAAAATATATACGGTGATAGATTGTGTTTTAGCACTACCGCTCTGCTCTGATATGCAGATGGCAAATAGGAAAAAATATATAACCATCTCCTTATTATTGAGTTTGCATTTTGGCCACAAGTGTGTTAAATCCTTTCTTTGTCTCTTCTTTCACAGGTGGAGGCCATCCTGGTCAACATTTTTGGTGGGATTGTCAACTGTGCAATCATCGCCAATGGCATCACCAAGGCCTGTCGAGAGCTGAAGCTGAATGTGCCGTTGGTGGTCAGGCTTGAAGGTAGGAAAACAGCACCACTAGATGCACACACACTCACACACACAGAAAGAAATCCAGGGTCGGCCTCTTTGACCCTTTTAGTAAGCTGGTGCCAGCTGACACTCCCAGTCACACAATACACGCATGTGCATCATCCCTCTCAGAATTACAGACGATTGACCTCCATATAGCCTGAAAGCACTTGACCTTAATGAGGATTTCATGATGCTGGATAATGACAGTGGCCTTAAAGCCACAGTATGCAACCAAGTTCACACCTCCACCATCTTGAAGAGCTATTTGCTTTGAAATGTTGGACATCTTGAGCTGAGGTTTAACTAAAATCTCTAAGGACAGCATTGACATCATGCAAATAGACTGTGGGTCAGCCAAACTCTAATGAATGTTTATAGAGACAGTGATTTTTTTTCCACCTTGTCTTCAAATGGGTCTTTTACTATAACTCATGTTATCACTGTGACTTTCCTGAACTGTGGCCAGTAGCTCCATAAACACAACCTATATGGCTACTAGCTGCATACAAGCACAGGCCAATAATGACTGATGACATAGCTAGTTGTATCTAATTTCAAATGTGTTTATTTACTGTTTTGAAGTAACAAATGTATACAGTATATTACCACTTAAGTGTAATTGTTGAACAGCAGGATTTAAAGTACCATTTTCCCACCCTGATTCAAACTTTGGAGCCATTTTATTATTGCTGTTGTTACTCTCTGGAGCCTATCCATCTTCATTGTATCCCAGTAAGAACAGCAGTTCATTTCTCATATGTGTCACATTCTGCTGCACCCAACATTAGCTCTAGTCGGAGTAACAGTAGAGATGGCACTGATTGGCTCACCTCTCAACTGTATGCTAATGAAATCTGTTCAGCTGTGTGTGTGTTTTTGTATGTGTATGTGGGATTCCCAGGGGCGTGGGGCCATTTGGTGGTTAGCTTAATTGTCAGGTTCCTGCTGAGTGGTGTCCAGAGCATAGAGAAGGGAGGTGTGTGTGCACGTATGCGTGCGTGTGCGTGCGTGCGTGCGTGTGCGTTAGCCCGCAGCACTTCATACTGTATGTCCTCACACACTCTGCTAATATGGTTTGTAGGTCAGGGCGTGTAAGCTGTTTGTGGAACCCCAATGTGTACGTAGGTACTGTAGTGCAGTATTGACATAGCTTTACAGAGCACAGTAGGTTGGGAAAAGTTAAATTGTCATATTTACATCTAAAGGTTTTGTTCTCAGTCAGATAAGACCTGTTAGCACATACACACCTACATGTAGACAGATTAATTAAGCAAAGATCAGGAAATAAATTGGGTCAGTGATCAAAATCAAACTGAAAAAAGTACCTGCACACTGCCATCTTTTTCACAGTTCTTCATTAGTTCTGCACAGACTCGACAACCTTTCGACCACAAATGGTTTTCCTCAGGTAAAGGTGAAGCTCTGAACAACCTTGTATCTATAGACAACTGTGATGATACAACGCACATCATTTGCAGATTGGAAAATTTCCTATATAAATGTGAAAATATCATGGCTGATTATTTCACTACTACAAACATTGTGTGGTTACACACCATGCATATAAAATTAAATCCACATTGAATTACCATTACATAAATAAATGCATTACATTAAAATATTCTTAGAATAACTTTGATCTGAAAAACTAGACTACTAAAAGTGCATAAATGCAAAAAAATTCAGATTCTCTGTCACAAAAAAGGACATACATTTCAGAGGAACTAGAACTCATGTCAGCGCATTACATTTTAAAATTATTAGAAAAATATACAATTAGGAATTAACATAAGATCTGGTTGATTTTTGTTGGGAATCAGTCTACCAGAAGTCATTTAGTTTTCCATACAAAATTTAACAAAGTAAATGAGCAGTAATTCCTAATGCAATGTTATCCAATCCAAAATACTCAATTATTTAAGACTGTACACTTAGAATGTGTCCAAATAGAATTTAAACTAAAAAATACAGATATTGAATATGTATACATATCCGTAAATATTAAATGTTGAACATTATAAGTGTACTGGAACACCAAAATTTTAAATATTATAAGGTTTATGCAGCATCAAGTCCATAAAAAGTCCATGCAGAGAGTTAAAGAACTGGGAATGAGATAGCAGTACGGGTGTTCTGTTTTTTGCTTGTATAGCTTACATTATCCAGCACAAAAATGTATGGAAGTGTGTGTGCCTCCTGATGATTGACTGTAATCAACATCCCTTAAGAATATATGATGTTGTTTTCACTATTCCCCTTTTAAAAAATTTCGTGAGGCGTGTTTTGTCTGAAATAGCATTGCACCTGAACCAAAACTGCAGCTATAAGAAGGATAGATATGCGGCACAAACCCAAATTCCAAAATGTACCACTGCACACAAAGTTACCAAACAGACATTAGTGTCAGCTCAAATACCCAAGGTACAAGAATTTATATACACCGTCTGTCGTCATGTCGCACACATGGAGCACACGGCTAAACATACAGTACATTTAAATTTGCCTTATACCTGAAGAGTGAGTTCACAGCTGCTGAAATCTGTCACTTTAGAAGCGACTAGATTGGCAATCAAAACAGGCCCTTAATTAGTCACTACACGTTTCTCATACTAGGCCAATGAATTCAACCTGACCAACAAAAAAGGGGGAGTCCGGAAGGTCACTGCTGGTGGTTGGTACAGCCACGTTTCCCTGGCCCAGACCTAATCCAAGCTTTAGCTGTTGGTCATTACATCCTGGGCTGCAGTCTTGTGGAGAAGATTGGTTCAGAATCAATCAGCTCAGCTTGCTAGGCTGACCGCAGGGCAGTGAGAACGGCCCAGTGCTCTTCAACGGGATCAGGATGGATTAACTGGCACACTTTTAATTGGGAAGGCTCTTTTCAAAGGCCCAGGCTGATTGCACTGGTGGAGAGTTATGTATTCCCATATGTGGAATACAAGGGCCACATGGTCTAGATGCTGATAGGATGGAATCAGTGGATAGGGTTTGCATTAAGCATTGGTTGTGGGCTGATAGATAGTCCAACTAAAATACATCCTGCTCGTGAGCTGCAGAAGTAGCACTCATCTTCATCCATTGCAAATTCAGCACAGACGGGAAATATAGACACTTGTACACACACTTGTTTAAGTATGATGAGAAGAGATACCTGAGGAAGTGCTGTACTGCCCCCTTTTGCCACAGTGTGAACATGGACTGTTTTGTTCTGTAATGATGCTGTCTGCCACTAAGGAAGAAATCCCCCTTAAATAGCCCTCGGGGTCCAGGGAAAAAGGTGACTGCATTCGCTTAACTCTGTTCCCTGGCCTATTGATTTACTGAGCCATTTCACAACTGTCTGTCAACCAGTGGAGGCTGTTTTCTCCTTTAAAGGAGATCTGGTCATTTTTTCCAACATTTAATTAAAAAGAGACGTGAGGTCCTCTATTAAGGTTGAGATGCCTCGTTCAGCCCTGACAGTGTTATTATAGCTTAATAGCCATCTGCTGCAGCCATACGCATAAACAGATATACATGCAGACACACAAACATACAGATATATAAAAATACACACACACTGTCTATAGCCTTTATGACTCATGAGAATGAATGCTGTGCACCTGCTTCACATTTACAAATTCTGAAATCAGTGATGTTATTCGTTAGTACAATGAGTCAACATGGATGAAGAGTTGAATAACTAGATGAATCTTATAAACTATTAGTGTCAGTGATGCTCTTTAAATCTAATATACTTAGCTATAGTGTGTGTCTCTAGACAACATAAGAAACATGAAAACTTTGATTATTGACTGGCTAGCACACCAAAGAAAAAACCGTCTGCACTGTTCAGGAGTATCCCGCTCAGCGTTCAAATGAGAAGCATTTGATGTATGACACAGGATGCGGGAGGGAGGAGCAGGGCTCATCCATTTTTGACTGAGAAGGGAAAACTCTCACTGTTTGGTGCTGATTATTGTGAGGATTAACAATCAAAGTCAGAGTGAGTATGATGACATTCAGTGATGAAAGAAAATGTTTTTACACCAATTATTTGAGGTAACGGGTAGCAAGACACCAAACTGATATTTTCTGTAGCATCTCTCTTGTTCAATATTAAGTGATTGTATGGACTGTTTCGGTTTTTTTTGTTGTTTTTTTTTTACACATATCAGCTGCTTGTGAAATCATCTGCTTCTGCATCAACTAATACATCTACTGTCCGTATAGTTTGATGTCAGTGGTGGTATCACAGAACAGTGGAAAGAGAATATCAGAAGTGAGGCTGAGCGCCTCAACAAATGTTTCAGATACATGAGGATGCTCCTCCATCTGTTCCAAACTAGCTTTTCTAAGTAAATTCATGAGCTGCCACAATGTACTGCTAAACAAAATGCAAAAAAAAAAGAACAATGTAAATGATGCAAATTTAAATTGTTTATTTAAAATATTCGTCATTACACGGACACAAATATTAAGCTCAGAAGAAAGTCTCCAACACTGAATTCTTGAGAAGCGTTATTATTTCCCTTTTTTGTCAAAAACCTAATGAAAAAAACTGCCGCACAGGTCCTTTACTCAAGGCTATGTTAGTTTTTCTGAAAACCAGCCACTGTGGCCAAAAGTGACAAGGATAACAGAATAATGGGCCCTTTTCACAGAAGACATTTTGACACATCACAGTGGGAAAAGCAAAGGTGTAAATCATTAAATTAATGATGATCAGTTATTTGTCGTGCTGGCTCACCGTCACACGGTCCTGACCTACTGGGACACTTGAATAGCACAGAGCCATTGTCGATGTGATTAGTAAAAACCTGTGCTTTTCTTACTAATACAAGCGACAATGCCTGCTGTATAAAAGGCCCAAGGTAAATACCAAAACATAGATTTAAAGTCAGCAGGGTGACCCAGTAATGTCAGCTACACAGCAATAATTAGCTAAAGTTTATTAGCAGCTAATATTAACATTAACTAACATTAGCCACCATGAGCTACCGGTCATCTCAGAAAAAGTAAGGGGGTAGCAGCAAAGCCCCTGAGTTGATTGAACACAGAACTGATGCATTTTATTGCTCATGAATTCAGATTTTCGTTTTTAAAATGAGGATGGTTTTATTTATTCTTTTAAAAATTACGTGTCGCTTTAATTGATGCAAGAAAACAAAGAGCAAATGCATCAAGCTAAAGTAGCATCTAGCTAAGACATAAACAGTTGTAGCTAAGTTATCAAGCTTTATATCCTTTCTTTTCTTAATTTTTACATTATACAGTACAAGAACACACATTCTCATGCCCATCACAGGGAACAATTAGAACTACAGAGTTACTCTTTGGGTCCAAGACTATGGCAGAGTCTTCTCCTATCATCAGATCTTAGCGTCACTACACTCAGCTTGTTAAGACAGAATTAAACACAATTGTAGGAACTGCAGCAGCAACAGAATCCCTCCAGCGCTACTCTTTGGCACAGCCCCAACCCTTATTGTCCCGTTGAAATATGGTGGCCTGCAATTGACTCACACATTAAAGTGACATTTTCACAATACTCACAAGTAAGCTTGCTAATTAGAGCGGAGATCCAACAGAAATGTGTTGTGAAGGAGCAATATATCTCAAGGCAAAATACTGCGCGCTGCTTGGTCTTTTGTTGTTACGGCTTGAGCAGTGTGTTTAAACCCTCTTAGCTGAGGCGTAACTGGTTTTAATGTTGCGGCTGATCCGTGGTGTACTGTATGTTCCCTATCCAGGTTGTGAGTAGGTCTCTGGCAGCACCTAGTGGCTGCAGGTGAACACACACATTCATATACTTAGCATACACCGCATACACACACACACACATTCACACACACCTAGTGGTGTTGTATCCAGCTATCAGTGCTCCCCACCACTTACAGTGGAACTGCAGTCAGCTCGCTCACACACACACACACACACACACACACACACACACACACACACACAGATTCACACACCCTTATGCATAAAAAGATCCACGTTATTGCATGTGTCTTATTTCTTACTCTCACAGATGTGTGGTTCCCTCCCAACACAAATGTGGTTATCCCAACAGTGCTGCACATGCTATAGCTGCTCATGAATATTTATGGAATGACAAAATAGCCAAACTGTGTCTTTTATTTTGTTTCAGTGCTATATACACTTTCCATAGGTGTATTTGTCTTTTCAGAATATCTCTTGCTTTATGTATTCGCTGTTGGCACATATGGCGGCTTCTCCCAGAGTTTTATTTCCTGTTGTTTCAAGTTTGTTGTGCCGCAACTTTGTTGTGATCATCCGAGGGATAAGCCTGTCATTGTGATAATATGGATCTGTAAATCCAAATGAAGTTCACGGGACAGCCTATAAAATGTAAAGCATACAGTACTGCCCCTCTCTCCTCACTATGAACAAGAGCAAGGTCTCTTCCTGTTCTAATTCTAATTAATTACATTTCAGAATTGATTGTTTGGAGTGTGAGTCTGCAGAAATGTGTTTGGAATGGCTGGACAAAAGAGATGAAATATTAGGCGTTAAGTGGAGCTGGTAATAGAATTCCTCATGAAAGGTCTATTGATCAGGGTGGCCGGGCCTCTGGAGAATTCACGTATCATGCAGTCTTAATTACACACCAGCTAGAAGAGCTAAGGTCAACCTGTAAGCATCTGAGCATGAGCACGCACGCACTCAAACACATTCACACTTCCACACATTTAACACACAGATTTGGTCAGAGTGAATGCAGAGACACTAATGCACATATGTGGTAATCGATTCACACATTTTTAAGGGCACACAAACAGTAAATATTGTACAGGTATGTACAGCTGGATCTAATGATAATTTTCATTTTTGAATAATCAGCATATTATTTTCTCATTTGGTCCATAAAATGTCAAGAAATTGTAGGAAGCTCCTGTCACGTGTGTCCGTTACCCACGGTGTCTTTTTCAGATGTGTTGTTTTGTACTGCCAACACTCCAAACCCCAAAGATATTCAGTTTACTGTCATAAAGGACTCATAAAACCAGGCAATAACAGAAATATCCAGAATTGGTTCACTCGTTCCATCTCAGTGAACTTTTTGCCATTTTTACTTTTAAGAAATTCAAAACTGTAAATTGTTGCTTAATAATTTTCTGTCAATCGAGTAATTGCTAACTGGATTATGGTTTTGAAAAAAATGGGTATTTGTTTGATGGATTTTTCCAAGACGATTGAAAAGACTAGTGGTTTCAATTACACACTAGTACAAAGTAATCATGTTACATGATGCAGTTTGAGTTTTTCAGTGGTAAATGGTGAAAATTTTGAAAAGAATGGAAAATAAGTAGAAAAATAAAAACAACTGAAAGTCCCCACACCCGACAGAGTAGAGAATTTCTGCTACCACATCAGACAGATTCTGTAAATGGCCTTTTCTTTTAGTCCATACTCATGCGTGAAATCAGTAAATGCCACATAAACAGCTGGCTTTGTTGTTTTAGCAGCGGGGGGGGGCGAGTCTGCTTCATTTGGCCTTTTGCTCTATTGCCATCTCTCTCCCTTCTCATTGACTCACTCTCTCTACCATTGTCCTCTCCCTCAGTGTGTCCTTCCGTCCAATGCAGTGCCCCCTGCCCTGTGTTGTGACAGGCTTGTCAGGCTCGTGTTTGGCTGTGCAGTGCACAGTGCTGGGAGGCAGCCAGTTGACTGTGTAGAGCCTCAGGGTTTGTGCAGTGTCTCAGAGTGTCTCTCTCTCTCTCTCTCTCTCTCTCTCTCTCTCTCTCTCTCTCTCTCTCTGCTTGGTTGGGGGTCTACCATGTTGTGGGCATCACCGTATCACCCAGCACCTGCTACCCCTGACCTCTGCGCAGCCGGGGGAGCGCGCACACACACACAGACAAGCAAACACAACACACCAATTGCCCTTTTGCCTCCCTGATGTTGTTCGCAGACAAAGCTGCTTTTGGATCAGCAGTTGAATTTGCCGCCATTCACCCATAACTCCATCCATCTGTCATGAGTGCGGAGTGATTCCTCCAAAGGAACTCTTCGTCTTTCACACAGTGTGGTTTTTAACATCAGTGCAGATGGTAGATCAGGTTCAACCTTGTTCAGCCAGTTTTTGTCATTTTTGTGTTTTCTTCTGTCTGTCAGGCACCAACGTCCATGAGGCCAAGAGGATTCTGACCGAGAGCGGCCTACCCATAACAGCGGCAGACAACCTGGATGACGCCGCCAAGAAAGCAGTGGCCGCCATCAAGAAATAGAAAACTATCAGTGTAACCTCACTGCACTCTTCACACCGTCCGCCCATCACTAACATTCATTACAGCCTCAGGTCATCACCATCAGCCTTTTTTGTGTTTTGTTTTTTTTTGTTCTGTTTTTTTTAACACATGCAGACCTCCAGAACTTCAAGCCTTTGTTCTCGTGGAGCTTTACTTTTTTGTTTAAACACTAGCTTCCAAATCATATTTTCATTGCCAATTAAGTATCCATACCACAGGTTCTGAGGTGGTGTATCACCTCAGTGCCTTATGGAATTCAAATTTTACACTCATCTCCCTCTGCAGTGCAAATTAGCTGACTTTAACTTCTTTCATTATTTTTTCTCTATTATATGCGTTTCAATTGGGACAGGTCACTCTGTAACTTGAAAATAATCGTATTGTAGAACATCATAAAGCTCAAGTGGCCTCTTTCAGAGATTAGGTCGGGCCAAAAAATTTGTGCATTCCATTTCCCAAGGTGAAAGACATTGCTCACTCTCTGTATGTTATGGCATTTGTATGGAATATTAATTTAGAGAGGCCTTTTCCATTCTCACATCCAGTCTTGCTGTGAAATCATTTATTGGCATTCAGCTGAAATGAATGGCAGCAGTTAACTTTGGGTCAAACATCCTGTTTTCGTGGTGACTATTGTCCAAGGTAGTGGACATGTATTAATCCATCCAATGCCTTATCTGTGTTACAAATGAGGTGGATGAAGTACCCATGCTTTGAATTTTGTGCATCATGTCTTATTTTTTAAAGTGCTAGTTCACTCTATGTACAACTGCTTAAATCTTTGCCTATTTCATGAAGGCTAAAGGGTTTTTTTAAACAATCTTGCAACTCTTGCAGTCCCAGCAATACTTTCATACAGAGATGTTGAGAATATAAAATATAATAGTACTTTTTTTAGTATCATGAATGTATATTGACAGGGTATCTTGGATACAGTGTAAAAACTGTGTATATAATTTGAGAAATTAAAAACAAGCATTTCAAGATAAGTTTTGTGGGGGTTTTTTTGTTCACTTCACATCAGAGTCTCCAGGGGGAAAAGACAGAAGCAGATGGAAAGTAAACGAGACAAGGAAATAAAAATTCAGTCACTGCACAAGTTCTACTGGCTTTTTCTGGAGAGAGCAAATTTCACAGAATAGATGTAACGTTAGTGGGGGAAAGCAGACCCTCGGCAGTTTATACAGGTGTGTGCCTTTGGGCCCACACTATTGACTAACTGAGCAAATGAAAACACAGTCCAGCCTTGAGGTAACCTTTAAATATATAGTAGATGCTTATTCCAAGTAATTCATGTCATCTTTGCCAACATTACCTCTGCTTTTAAGCCAAGATTTTGCTTTGATCAACTTATGTTTAGTATGAAGGTCACAACTAACAATTAAAATGGTTTTTTTTTTTTTTCAGTTATTTGATAAATTGTTTTGTCTATAAAATGTTAGGAAATAATGAAAAATGCCCATTATAATTGCCTACAGCCTAGGGTGAATCACTCTATATAGATTACTTTTTTTATTCAACCCACAGACTAAAACAACATATCCATAGTATTTGGTGGTTTAAGAACTTTTTAATGAAAGGTTATGCAAGGATGAAGTGATACCAATACCAAAGTCTTAAATCTTTCTATTTCTTATATAATTAATACATTGATTTGGATTCATCTGCAGTAGTGTAAAAAGATTGCCAACGAGCTAAGAGAACTCGCTCATGTATATACAATATGCAAAATACCATATTTTGCCCTACAGCATATATAATTGACACCATTTTCCTTAGTGCCTTGCTCATCATCTGCAGATTGGTACACAGACTTAAACTCTTCAAATTGCCCACCTTCAGTATTCAAATCAAACTCAAACATACGTCGTCCCAAGAGAGACTTGAGAGGAGCGACTGTCCTTCGTAGGCCCTATGCGAGTGGCACAGAGAGAGACAGTTGACTGAGACCTCTTCCTGTCAGACACACTGACTGTGTGATGGATTATCTGTCAGGCAATCTGAGAGGACGCCCAGACACAGGATCGACTGCTGCCTCTATGAAAGACACACACACACACACACACACACACACACACACACACACAGCACTTTTTTTCCCCCCTCCTGTATGCACCAGAGAGGAACACTCAGAGAAAACTGAGTCTCTGTCTCAAAGTGGAGCTCGTCTCTCAACACTAGTAACTTGTTTTTCTATTGGACAAAGTCAAGGGGACTCCAGACAGGCCCTCTGGAAATTGCTTTGGTTGCTACACATCCTTGTTCATATAGTTAGAAGTGACATGCTGTGTATTAACTGGCAACCTTGACACAAAGTAGAGAAAGAGATATTAAGTGAAATTGTTGGCTAACTACTATGATTTATTTGGAGTGTATTAATTTTCAGCGTCCCTATCACCAAGAGTCATCTCACGACACAAACTCAGCGGCCTGTGTCTCTGTGCTGCACCGTGCCAGCCAGCCAAGCCGTAGAAATGGGCTGAAGGGTTCGATAATTGCCTTATTTCATGCTCTTCCCTCCGTGTGTCAGAAATATCCCCGCTGATGGATTGGACGGAGGAATTTAAGGCTTGTTAAAGCGGGCTTCTCTGGCCCTGATATTGTTTAATTCAGTGTCAAGCTGGAGGTCACAATAGAATGTGCACACTGATTTACTGGGCAAAATTAGTGCCGCTGCTTCATATAAATATAGATGAGGGGGAAAGAAGCTTTGGAGGTCAGTCTGAAGACTTCTATCATGTAGCCCGCTGCTTTTAACTCAGCTAATACCTCTGGAGGTGGGAGAAGGGGAGTGTTGTTTTAAACGACCCTTTGGGCGGCCTGCTCCTTTAATTAAGGTGAATTATTATGACGGTGGACTTTTATTTTTCACCCTTGGTGGTTCACTTTGTTTGGCTCTGTAATTGTCCATTTTGCTTTCTCAAAACGTGGCAGGTTTTTTATGTGGTGCTGAATTGATGTCAAAACGGTAATTGCCACTTTATGAAGCAGCCCTCAGTGTGTAAGTGTGTTGGGAGAGCCACTGCTTGTGAAAAGCATTCTTTCAGACAGCAGGGTCAAGGCTGTCTCTCAGGAAGTATTGGATATTTATTGAGTAATTTGGAACAACAGCTATGAACATATTAGTTCATAAAAAAGCAATAGCAGGATGAATTGCCTCCGGCTATTTTACTTCATCTTTCAGGGACAAGGGGTTGCTCAATATTAACAATTTTCTACCTGTGCATCTGTCGACCAGTCGGTGGACTGATAAGGGCCACGAGCATGTGTGTGTGCGCATTTGTGGGATCGATTCTCTGCCGTATGTGTGTGTTGAGTGCCAGCATATTGATGTATCTATCCTCGTGTACAGTGTGAACGTGAACATGAACATGAATATGCAGAATTTCGTGTATAAAAACCGCGAACATGTTCTTCCCTGTGGGATCATCAGAAAGTGCTCGTTTCTTTTCCTCTTCTCATTCACAGAAATCTAAAACGAGGGAGCGGGTCCGGCCTCACCTCTCCGCAGCCGTTATTGTCTCACCACCAGCCTGAAATCATAAAAAATAGTTGTTGACAGGTGTTATGGAGGAAAAGCAACACAGTGGGGCAGAGAGTAAAAACGTCAAGAGTGAAGGAGGAGCCGCGGCTGTCGGCAGTGTGCTTTGTTACCGCGCTGCCGTGGTGGTCCTCAGCTTTGGCCTTGGCTCGCAGATGAGCAGAAAAATCCATTTTCCTCTCACCAAACTGTTGTCAGTATGTCTGTAATTGAAGGACTTAGAATCGATTTAAATTACCTTGGCTGTCTCTGGAAATTGAGCGAAGGAGAGGCAGATTTAAAAAGTTGCAATAAGCAAGCACACCACCTGAATCTTCCTTTTTCCATGACAATCTCTTGTTTTCAGCCCGGTACCTAGCTGCTCTCACAATCGATAAAATTTGAGGGTCTCTTCAAGTTCAAGTGCAAAGTTTAAACACACACAAGTTTGGTCTAAAAACATTTCTGGGGTTTTTTCCAGTATGGCTGCTAGCCCTCCCAATCGTGCTTTGCTCTCCATCAATCAGACCTCCATTTGTCCCATCTTGATCAATCCATCAGTCCATCAGTACAACCGTTTTCTCTCCTCCATTTTTGCTTTTTTTCCTCCTTTTCTTTCCACATTACTCCTCTCCTTCCATCGCTCCCTTTGTGCTTTTTTCTTCCTTATTCCAGTTTCCTCTCTCGTTTTCTTTTATTTGCTACTTTTGTTCTGTGCTTTCCCTTCTCCACATTTTGTCTAACTTTAATCCATTCTTTTTTTATTCATCTATCCTTTCTTTTTCTTATCCTATATTTTCCTTAACCCCATCCCGCTTCCATTTATCCCATCTCTCCATTATGCATCCTTTATTTAAATTTAGGAGAGACCGCCCTCGTTTCCTCCTTCCTGCAGTTTTTATGTTCTTACTGTTTGGCTACTTTCCGTACTTCCTTGCTTCCACCTCTTCACACTTCCCTCTTTCACCCTTTTGTTCCTACTTCCTTCATGCATCTAATATTCTCGTCTTCCCCCCATTTTTCTCATCCCCTCCTTCCTTCCTTCCTTCCTTCCTTCCTTCCTTCCTTCTGTTCTGCCACATTTCTTAGTCATCTCATTGCTTTTTAACTCTCCTCAGAGCAAGCAGGTAAAGACCATTTTTCAATCAGAAAAAAGCAACAGATAACCCAGAAAGAAAGAAAAGGAAAGCAAGGTTGAATACATCATACACTTTGTCTTTTCAAAAACATCTTCCCATCGCTGATCCCATACTGCTCCTGTCATCCCCTCTCTCTATCATGTTTCCTTCCCATCCTTTCCTTCCCATCCTTCCCTTCCCTCCTGCCATGCCTCTGCCCGTCATTTAGACATCCTTTTAGTCCTTCATCTACCTTTAGTAATTCATGATTTTCTTCTTTCATTCTGACATTGTGCCTCCTTTCTTCGTTTCTTCCTTCCTCTAATTTTTATCTATTTCCCATCCTTGTGATACGTCACTGTGCCTTCTTGCAGCTTTGACATCCTTGCTTCCTTCCTTTACTTTCACTCTTTTGGATTCCCTTCCTTTCACCTTCTTGTCTACCTCCTTCCTTTTATTCATCCAGAATTTTTCCTCATCCGCTTCTTACCTTAGTTACTTCCCATTATCCTCTGAGAAAGCCAATAGAGGCAATGGAAAGACAGAGCGGAAGGTGTGGAAAAGTATATCCAACACTTTCAAGACTTTTTAAATATTCCTTAGTTTCTTTTGGCAGCATAATCTTTCTTAGTTATTGCTTTTGGCGAGGTGCCCATGATGCTGTCTTCTACAAAGTAGCATTGGGAGAGCGGTTCAGTTATTAAAAAAAAAAAAAAAATCCACTCCTGGAATAATAGTAGTTAAAAGCTCATTTTTGTGTGACCTCTGAAAGCCAACGCCCCCTAATTAAAACAGCGGCGAGGCAACAGAATGCTGTTTCAAATTGCCTGATAATTAGGCTCCCAAGTTATCCTGGTGGAGCGCTCGGCAGGTGTTGAGCTGACACGCTCAGACACTCCATTGTCCCACAATGCTGCGCTTTCAGGCCGTCTGCTGGGTAAAAATAAAGGTGAGATGCAATCCTGAGGGGCTGAAAGTGTGGCACAGTGATGACAATACGGTGCAGAAATTCATGGGGACTTTTTTGTTGTTTGTGAGTTTTGTTGAGTTTTTTTCCTTCCTACTCGGTTCACACTTTATCTTTTTTTTTTTTTTTTTTCAGATGGCTGAAGGTGTGTTTGGCGAACCATGAGGTGAGGCGTGCTGGCCCGGGTTTGATCTCAGCTTTTCAAGATAACATACACTCACTCCCGACGACCTGATCCATCAACTTATGACTGCGTGTGCGTGTGTTTGTTTTGTGTGTTCGGCGCAGACTGTGCCTCGGGGGTGAAGGTGACTTTGACAGTTAATAGCGATAACTGTAGCTTTTCACTGCCTCCGTTTCTCCTTCTGCCGTCTCATACTCAGGCTGAATATATGAAACCTGTGTGTGTCGGGTGCTATCGCCGTCAAACGCCTCTGCCCGCAGCGTGCGCTGAGAGGCAGGGGTTTGTGTCGAGCACCTGGGAAAAGTGGAATGTCACCAGTGATTTGAGCAACAATATAAAGCAGAGCAGTAATGGCAAGATGAAGGCTGCTGCTGCACTGAAGCTCTCCCACACATCCAGCTTTAAACACACAGTAAACAACGTGATGAAGTGTGAGGTTGGCACGCTGAGATCTGCCTTGTTGTGTATCTGTTCTTTGATGCAGGAGCTGTGGCTCATCAGAAAAGGTGTGTTTGTGTTTATTTTTACTCGTGTTCTGTGGATGCGTGTCAGAAACCGTGTGTGTGTGTGTTTTATGTTTATTCTCTGTAGGATGATGAGATGAGCTGTTTGTGTAGCGAAATATGCTTGAAGGTTTGTTTGCATTCAGGGTTGCAAGTGAATTGCTTTTCACAAAAAGGTAAACTCATGCCAGCTTCAGGCATCTTGGTCTGGAATATTTAAATCATATGGCAGCAATCTGCATGAGCTGAACACCTTAGACAGCGCAATGACTGACGGTAAATTTTGTCTTACCTTTGTTTACCTGCTGTAGTTTTGCTGTGTGTTTGCACTGTAGCACACAGTCATTAGTGGAGGCTTCCTCCTGCTGTAGACCACAGCGTCTTTTCCTTCTCTGCTGGCTGCTGAAACGCTATGGTGGAGATGAAATGCCTTGTTAATTGGCACATTGATGGTAACTTGTCACGATAATGTTTATTAGGGCTGATTTCTTGTGGTGCAGAGTCTTGGCTCATCACAGTTCCTGGGCAAAAACCCTAGGAAGACCAGTTTAAGTTGTAGATCCGCGAGTCTGAAGGTTGATTAACGCCAGCAACACTGTACAGTGGCGAATAATGCTGTAAGACAGGATTTGACACAAGTTGCATTCAATTACCTCATCTCGTCTTTCCTTCAAAACTGAATGTGTCTACAGCACATTTTACTAATTTACATTCTCTGAAAATTGAGTTCCAAGGCTGACAAAGTGAGACATCAATTTTCTGTGTTTGTAGGTTGGTCAATGCCTTAAATAAACCTAAGAACAAACATGTAAGTATAGGATACTGCATATTGCAGTATATTACTGTATACATCCATATGCTAATGTGTGTGTGGGAGAAAGAGAGACAGATAGCGGAGGCATTAAAGCCGGGCCCACTCCACTGAATGAACACATTACCTACATCCAAAGGATATTTCAAACACTTCCCCTTGTAAAATTCTCGATTTCATGGGTCAATAGAGGGCAATGGGAAGAGAATAAATACCCACACGTCTCCCAAAGACTGCAGCCCTCTCTATTGTCTGCACACACACACACACACACACAGACACACACACACACACACACAGAGCGGCTGACACTCGCTGTCAGCCCATCTGATTGCCTGTTAGGGAGTCTCACCCACCACGACAAGTGCCCCTTTTCGCCGAGAACCATTTTCCCCGCCATGTCAGATATGGGGATATTAATGAATGCACAATGACAGTACTTAGGGAGCCAAGCAGCTATCCTGCCTCTGCAAATTTACCAGCAGGTCACTTTTGTAGGACAGTAAAAAGAAACTACGGAAACAAACAGGTACGGGTCACAAAACTCATCTCCTTTCCCAGATTAAAAACGCATCTTTCAAAGCAGCGCAGTGATATTGAGGCTGATGCTCGGGGCTGTCCATGAAAATAGAGGTGTGATTAGGCACATGAAGGGAGGGGGGAAACCGTGCGTCATTGTCATATCTACGTAATATGTATATAATCATAGCTTATATGAGCATTAGCGGATAGTAAATTCAAAAAGTGGTTAGAAAAGGGGTGGAGAAGTTAGTGCATGGTTGCGCCACTGATCCACCGTAGCTAAATTAGACAGATCATCTCTTTGAAAAGGAAATACACTCTCACATGCACGTAGACGATGTTATGTAAAATGAGGTGAAACTTTGATGAATACACAGATCATTAAAGTGCTGCTTCTGATGCCTTTTTAATGAAAAGCGCACCAATAGAGCAAAGCCAGCCGCGATAAAATGAGGGAGATTTTATCTGCCGTTGTTCCCTCATTAACCCTAAAATTATGCAAACCAGTACAGTTCACATTCCAGTTCGTGGACACCCCCCGCTCTCCCTGATAACCGAACACTTTCATGTGGTTTCCAACAATTCGAGGGTCACGTCTGCTTTTCATTGCCACCCATTCCTCTGCTGCTTTCCTCTGTAATGAGCTCTGGTAAGCTGACAAGGTCATATGGCACAGACACATGAAAATATATTTTCTTTGTGTATGTGCAGACTGAGTGTGTTTGCACAGGTTCATTTTTCCATCTTTAGATGTGTGTGTGTGTGTGTGTGTGTGTGTGTGTGTGTGTGTGTGTGTGGAAGCACATCAAGCCACAACGCTGCCACCAAGGTTGGAATAAATAGCGGCTCATTCATCCTCACGCGCACGTTTCTCTAGAATAGCCCTACTCCCTTTCCCTGACACTTCAGGTACTTCCTGTTCTGTGCTGGTATCAGGTGGAGGCTCCACTGCATCCTCGGCGCTCTGCTCCATAACGAAGTAGACATATTTATCAGGTCTGCTGCCATCGGTGATTCTATCTGGGTCGATGAGGAGGATTAGTATTTCACACCAAATCAGATGACACCCTGAAACCTGCGCAGTGGCTAGCAGACATTTTATACATGTTTATATTAGAGAGGATTACAAGTGCGTGTATGAGCACATGTATATGTGTTCTACTGAAGCTACTGCTACATTAGATGAACACTTACAGTGGTGGAATGGATGACGATTATTTTCTTGGTCATCATTTCTGTTGGTTACGACAACATTATACTTGCCAAAGTAATAGCTGAGATCTCAGATCCTGTTGCTGCAACAACAAGGCAAGGAATGAGTGGTCAGACCTGATCTAAGTTACTAATTGTGCGAGTAAAACTGACAATGAGAACACTCAAAATGTCTATAATAATTCCTCATTGCTGATGTTGAACCAGGAAGTTGCTTTGTAAACTGTGGATGTTTTTAATGGACAATATGAATAATAATTTGACCCTTTCGCCAAGTTTAGCTAACCTGTGGCTTTGTCTACATCCTGTATGATCATCAGAGTGTTTGTAGTGATGTTGCCATGTTTCCAGATCTCCGATCTCAACAGTGTTGCCAACTTAGTGACATTTTGCTAAATTTGGCAACTTTCAAGTTTTCTTTAAAAAAAAAAAAAAAAAAAAAATCTTGCTACTTTTTGCAAAAAGTAGCAAGATTTTTTTTTTTTTTGAAGAAAACTTCAAAGTTGCACTTAAGGTCTGCCCAGACCTTAAGTGCAGGCTTATTAGTGTAGAAAGCCACCAGTGACTTTGCCTGCTGAAATGACAACTTTCGTGATTGGTTCAAAACTCTGTCTCCAGCTGACTTTTTAATCTTTCAAGCTGACTTATTTCAAAATGAGAACCCTGTAAAAGGATCCAAAATATGAACAAGAGCTACATAATATGATATAATTCTAAAAGACAGAGGCTAAAGCTGTGCATCTTATGAAGAAAGTTGGCACCCTCACTGTGATCCATTTAGAGGACATGTAAATAAGGAGCGGCATTGTTCTTGTAATGTCAGATAGCCTTTGTATTAAAGTGCAGAGAAATAAAAACGTAATAAAAATGTTATTCGTTGTTACAAAATCCTGTCTGATGTTTACTCGGAAGAACACTTGGACAAACAAGCAAAGTAAAAACTTGCTGTGAAAATGATTTAAACCGCTCTCATTGCCAAATACAGCTTGTTACCATGTGATAGAAACAAGTAACATTAAATATTAGTGTACACGGTATTTTACAAGCCACTACCGCATAGAGGAATTAGTCCACTGACTTTCTTCCCAAGGCCTATATTAACAGATATAGTAGAAAACCTGGACCGCACAGCAAAGCGACCCTAATTTACCCGTCACATCATTGGATTACTGTGTCTGCGTCACCCAGTTCTTCATGAGTTATCTCATTGTCCTTCAGCGGAGAGCAGGAAAGTAGGAATTTCAAAGCAGGCCTCTCAAGCAGTGAAACAGCTGTCAATTTGCCGTCTTGGTGGAGCTACAAAGCGGCGGCAGCGAGCTGGGACATCCCCACTGTCTTCCTCCACCTGGATCCATCGCTCTTGACGCACACTTCCAAGGACACCTGACAAACTCCATGGTGGAGTTTGATAATGTAGGCAACGATCCTGAAGAGCCCCAACCAGCAGCTGCGTAGGCATCCGCTCAGGGAGAGGTGTGTCTGTGTGTGTGTGAAGGAGCATCTATTTGACAGCAAGTGTTTATGTAGATTTATCAAATGATCCAAGAACAGGCTGTATGCGTTCTTAATTTGTAAATGAGAAGGTCCCAGGAGGATTGGGTCACTTGTAGAGAAAAAAGTCATGGGACACATGAAAACTGCTGAGCTAGAACACCGACGATAAAACTAAACACGAAGCTCATCGTAAACAATGCTATATTTAGGACACCTTTGTTACTGTATAAGCGGAGCACTGACAGTCAAGCCTGTACCGTACATACTGTACACCACACCACCTGCTTAGCCACAGGTCTTGCAGTAGTAGTTTTTTGGATGTTATTTATTGTGGCATGCACTTATCATGTGCCCAGCCCACAAGGACCTGAGACACAAGAAACACGGTTGCAGTGGTGGAACAATAATTGCCAGGAAAAACACAATGTCTTACTTTTACATTGCAAACAGAGAACTTTGCCTCCTGTCCCAAGCTTTACGGATAAAATCTGCAACAAAAAAGGTTCCCTGCCTAAAACTAAACACAAGAAATGAAGGCCATCTTACTAAAAAGTGTAGCCCTTAAAGGAACAGTTGGACATTTTGAGAAATTAGTTTATTCACTTTCTTGCTCTGAGTTCAATATGTAGCCGGAGCACGGAGAGGATCATCTTAGCTTAGCTAAGAATGGAACAAGGGGCAAACAGCTAGCCTGCCTCTGTCTAAAGCTACCAGAATCCATTTAACAGCGCCTCTAAAGCTCATTAATGTACACATTATATCTAGTTTGTTTAACTGGTACAAAAGCCGAATCATGAAAATAAAATTTTGCTGTTTAACAGGGGAAGATGTGCTAGATTATTTGCCCGGACCAGTTGCCAGGCAACCAGCGGAGAGACTCCAGTAAGTTACTGCTCCCAGCTAACAAATAATAATTTGAAATTAATGCAAATTGTTGTTTTTATACTACACAGATTTTGTAATCTGCCTGTTTCTATAGCTCCACACTAGTTGTTTTTCATGAGAAAATATGTGATGTTCGACACACCACTTTTTCTTATAGGTGTTGAATAATTTGCACTGAACATTATGAATATTACACTACGGTCTATTTTGAAAAATCAAAAATGAATCAGTCATACAAAGAAGAGATTTGACCTCACTAATCAAGAGGTGTCCATGAACGATGTCCCTGTTTAAGATCTTTCCAGTCTTTTTCAGCCCTTGACAATGTATGTCTTATCAGTGCATTTAGATAGATCCTTAGTGCGCGGGAGGAGCCATGTGAAGGGACACAGGGGAGCAATAGCCGAAGGTTTGACAGACTGACAGGCTACTATGTCACTGTAAACGATTTACGTATCAATGGCAAACAAAAGAATGGCAGATTGGATCACTTTAAAGATTTTACAACATGTATTGATAGATTTTGATATTCTCAAAGGAAGCGATGGTTCACAAGAGCTGCCGGTCCCTGACTGGGCAGTTTAGGATCAAGTTCTGGCAGGATGAGGCCCCAAAAATTACGACCTATAGTCATACGACGGATGTGCTGAAGGAGAACATGGCAGTTTTTCAGTTTAGGGGAAAAACAACCACATAAGATGTACAGTTCCCTCACTTGCATCTTTTTCTAAGGATTAAAAATCCCTATGGCCCTTCTGCAATGAAACACTGCTGGTTTAGCTGTTAATTGTTATGCTGCTTGCCTACCAATGTCCAAGTTTGGTTATGAAGACCTTTGAATAAATGCAGTCAGCTCATTAGCTGATGGGTATTCTACGAAAATGGGTAGCCAAATTCTATTAACTGATGAATTGAATTATGGCTAAATTTCTCCAGAAGTGTTTGAGAGCAAGAAATGGAAAAGACAGGCTGTATGCGGTCCACATTTAAAGGGCACGTGTGTGTGTGTGTGTGTGTGTGTGTGTGTGTGTGTGTGTGTGTGTGTGTGTGTGTGTGTGTGTGTGTGTGTGTGTGTGTGTGTGTGTGTGCGCGAGTGTGAAAACTGAGCCCTCTTCTCACCCCCTTCACACACACCCTTCCCAGCACCTCAGAGCAGCAGATGACATTTCATCAAATATTTATGAAAAACAATCTCCGAACAGCGTAATTAGAGGCCGGATTTGATGTCGGCGCTAATCCTTGGGCTCCCATTTCGCCGCTGTCCTCGTTGTGTGGTTATAGGAGCCAGTGCCGCAGTGTCCCCAGCCAAACCGGCTGCCGAGTTATGTCATGTAGAGCACCTCGTCGGTGCCTCACCTATGAATCACCATTTGATTTCTCCCCCCTCTCCCCTTTCTACTGTCATTCCTATTTATCTCACTCCTAGATTTGCATAAAGCAGCCTTACTGTAATATGCTGACAAGACACACACACACACACACACATGCGCACACGCTTGGCAGCAGCCACTACATTTCCCCTGCATGGTTTGCAGAAGAAGAGCTGCTGCTGAGCACATTATTATATTTTCAGGTTATTAATTACTTTCCAATTACTTAAACAAATATGCTACATTGAGTGCCTAATTTCCCTGCTAAACTGCAGCAGATGGATGTGGCTTTGGCCTGAGTCGGCAATCACTCGGTACCTCCGCAAAAAAGGAGAGCACAGAGATGGAAAGGAGCATCATGCACTGGCAGCTACTGTCTGCTGTCATAGCTGTGGCACATTAGTTAATTAGTGAACCCTATAGCAAGGCAGCAGGACCTTGTATGTTTTCTGTGCAGCCTTGCAGAGAAGCGGCTGTTATTTAATATTCATGTACTTTAAAGAAGAAAAAGTTGTGGTGATCTGGCATCGTGATCTCAGTTCTGCAAAAGCTATACATTTATAATGAATGATAATGTAGTTGTGTTGACCGTTTATCGCTTTGGAAACAGTTCTCTTCACTTTAACTTGAAGTATATGCATGCATACATGCATACGTACATACCTGCATACATGCACCGTGCGTAGCAGCCCAGGTTTGCGTGTGTGCTCGTCTGTTTACACACACACACACACACACACACACACACACACACACACACACTGACTCTTGCACAAAGTAGGAGCCAAACTCTTCAGTCACATTTAAAAGCCTAATGGGAAATCTCTCCCCCTAATTAAGATACATGAATAATTCAAGTGGTGGCACGCTAATTAGTATTCCATCAGTCCTCTGTGGCGATGACGGCCTGTCGAGGCACATCGTAGCTAGTTACAGCCTGCGTGCGAGGTGGACGGCGGAAATGAAGGAATGCAGACACCTTGAGAGCTGCTTGACAGAGTATCCTATCATTACTGTAGAGAGCATGACAAGCTTCCTATTTTCCTCCCTCCCTATAATCAACAACAACACGTATCCTTTGTCTGAGGCGATTCTGGTGAACAAGATATAATTTGGGAGGAAAATGAGCCTCGGGAGATTTTTTTTCATACATCAAACTTAAGCCAGGGGAAAGTAATGTTACACTTATGTGTCTGAGCCTGTGTAGTTTTCCAGTCACCCTGGGTGTAGTGAAACTTCCATATACAGACAGAACTGCTTTAAATGCATGATTTAGCAGCGTTATGGCCCTGCAGTTATTGCCTCTCTCTCAAAGGGGCTGTTTAATGCTAGTAAAAGCTATAAAGAGGTGTTAAGATGGAAATTAAGTCTGGATAAATCACCAAGGTTAACTCTGCTTTGGTCCACCATTGCAGTTTGCCTTGAGTGAAATTCATTACTTTATTTACAACAAGAGTATTAACCCCCGTATGGAAATGTGTTAATGTGGCTGTCATACTGTATAATCCCTCACTGTATTGTTTTCACTGCACGAAGTCTCACCCAGTGTCATCTTTAATTTAATTACAGCTAGTTATTGTAATGAAACACATTAATGATGACACAAAATATATGAAAAATAGTTAAGCAGTAGCTTCTGTCAAGGCCCCTGGCTGTGTCACGATATTTGAGGATTCGCTGTTTTGTTGCCATGAGGCACACACACTCTGTCTCTGACACACACATGGAGAGAAGAAAGGCTCCTGTGAGCCCTTGCCTGTGTGAGTGTATGTAGCCCCGGGGAGGCAGTCTGAGGTTTTGTGGCGTCTTTGTGCTGGGTTTAACCTTGGCTCCGGGATAAACACACAGGGAATGTTCTGAGAGGACCTTCAGCCATCAGCAGCGGCTTTTCATATACTGCTCCACTCCTGTGGGAGCGACGCCACAAACACAACTATTGATCCACTGTCATACCCTCACACACTCCTCCCCTTGGTGTTTCTCTTTTCTCCTAGCTGCCTGGGTAATGTGTGTGTGTGCATGTGTGTGTGTGTGCATGTGTGTGTGTGTATCTCACTGTCTGTCTGTCTGTCTGTGTGTGCGCGCGCCTACATGTGTGTGTGTGTGTGTGTGTGTGTGTGTGTGTGTGTGTGTGTGTGTGTGTGTGTGCACGCACGCGTGCGTGTGTTACCCAGGCTAAAAAGAACCCTCCAAAGTGGTCACAGATCCCATGATGTGGTATTGGTGGTATTGATTTGTTATTGGTGTCATGTGTATCCTGTGGGCTTTGGCTTTTGCATTATGTTTCTATTTATTTTCCTCTATTTTTTTAATCTATTTATAGCCACCCATGCCGTGCAGTGGATGTGTTCAAAATATGAACAAGGATCATATAGACTCCATTATACGGGGACCTCCTGGAAAATTCATGGTGACCTCATGCTGTTTACTACGTTGCTTTTTCTTCCCCCCTTTTTTTTCTTCTCTTCTAAACTGTGACAAATCAATCAAGATTGATGTGATGCATTTACCCAGAATATATTCCCAACAAGAAACGTTGCTAACACTTTACTTTGCGGGTCTGTAATTAATCGTTTTTTAAATGACATGTTCTGGGAGAAATTATGTAATTTGGTACCGATTGCAGCAAAAATAGAGACAAATTCATTTATTGAATTTATTTCAGTGTTTTACTTAGTTGTCTTAAATTTATAAGTTGTGGTTGTTTTCAAAAGGAATACCTTTGAAAAAAAAGCTCCATGACAACCCAATTAAATATCTATTGATTATTTATTTTTTTTAAACTATTTTTCATTTATGTTTAATTCTGTGTTTGCCAGTAGATGTATTTCTCATTTTTGTATGCTCGGCTGACCTGCTGTGCACTGAGTAAAACACTTTCTAGTGTAGGTTACACTAACAGCTCATTGGAATTCATTAATTCCATCAATTTTCTCTATAATTAGAACCACATTTCATAGTCCTGTCAATTATTAATGATTAGGTAATTACAGACCGAAAAATAAAGTGTTACTGAAATGTCATTCAGGCTACTTTAAGAGTATTTATGGTATGAGTACTTTTTTGTTAGTACAGAGTACAGGTCCTCTCTCCCTTTTTAAGTTTTGAATAGAGTAGAACATCTCTGATTCACTTTCTGTAGGTAGATGGAAATTGCTCCTCCCAGTCCCATAAAACCAGACACCTAACCATCAGACAGACAAAAACAGAAAAAGGCAGATTTAAGAGAGTTGTAGCGTTTGGTATCAATTGAAAAACAAAAACAGAAATCTGTAATCACACACACTTATCAGGATCTAAGACAGTGTCCCACGTCCACCGACATAAATCTGAAGTTTTTCAGTCAGATCTGGAGGAAGATTCGAGTAATAACAGATTTGACTATATAAATTGTGGAGAAAGTATTTAATGATTCTCCAACTATTTCAGTGGACACACCCTTGGACAAAATGTTCTCTCCCATTTTGGATGAGGACTGTCTATGCAGACAGGTAAAATGGCTTCATGTGCTTCCCTGCTGTAATAGCTCCTGTCAGCTTTTATGTCCCACTGGATAAACGTGCCTACTCCTCAATTATCCCACTGCCAACTGCCCTAAGCTGATTAGTCTTTTGTTTTTGGCAATCTGCACCATCATTTCTCTGTCAGCGGGCTACTTCACATTACTATTGTCACAACAAAATAGCACAGATATCATAAATAATTAAATAATGATAATAATAATATCTGTGTAGTAAAAAATCTCCATGTCCAAGTTATATGAAAATTAAACAGATGTTTTTATTTTAACTTCTCTCTAATCACTCAGCTGACCCATTGGTTTTTGGGTTTTTTTTTTTTTTTTATCATCACATGACCACCTGACCCACGGGTACACTTCAGGACCCTCAGACTGCAAGTCGACCTGTGCATCAACAATGTAATAAACTCAGAGAATTGTAAGCGCACGGGGAATATTTAAAAAAAAAAAAATGGACTAGGGAAATCCCGACAGATAGCAAGGCAGGAAAAAAAAAGGTAGAGAAGGGAATGAAATGAGGAGGAGGAGAAAAGAGTTGAGAAGAGAACAATTTGTGAAAAAAATAGATGGAGAGAGAGAGAGAGAGAAAGGGGAGTCTGAGGGACTACGATGAATCGTCTCCACATCCTCTGTACACTGAATAAATCGCAGACCATTTCCACATCATAAATATCATCCCCGCTTAATGTGCTAAGCTCCAAGGTGGGCCCAGACTGTGCTACCCTGGGGGGGGGGGGCTGCTGGCTACAGGAAAGGATCCCTTACCTGCAGCCTCAGGAGAGGGGGCGAAGGGCAACTTAATCCCCGAGGCAGATACCATATCTGTCCTGGTCCCAGTGGGGCAGATGTGCTCCAGATGCCAGGTTGGACAAAAAGGGGCATTAATCATTTTCAGCCTGATGATTCTCCCCTTCATCTTCTCAACCTGGATGTGTGTGTGCGCGGGCTTGTTATACTGTATTTGTGGGATCCAAAAACTGGGAGCCTACTATATGTGGGGTCCGACAGATTTGTGGGGACCAAAATGCTGCGTGAGTGTCAGAGAGAGATGGGGAAAGTGAGTGAGAGACATGCACACACACATGCACTCGTGCGATACTACTAAAATTCTTTGTCACAGGACTGCCAAGAAGTTAAATCTTTAGGGACCGACTGTCAGAATTTGAACAAAAATAGAGAAGGATACTATATAGATACAGGTTTTCTATCTCTTTTATCCCTTTTGAACAGAGACCTCTCGTGCTGAGCGAGTCAGTGACATTGGGCTCCAAAACGTCCTGACATGTGGATGCTTGAGCTCATTTTTCTGGATGTCGAGCCTTGTCCCCTCTGATGAATCCTGGGGCCCGAGGCCTGGGCGGATTGGGTAGCACGCCAGCTTCAGGCATGTGATTGATGACCGGAGGAGTAGTCTTCAGCTTTGCTCTGATTTCCCCCGACCGGCCTATCTGACAGACCCAATCGCTAGGCGGACATCTGAATCGGGCCCTCTGCCATCCAATGCCACAACCACTGGCAGATCTCATGGCCTGAACAGCCTGCACCGCTCTGTGTTTTCAAACTGTGGAAATTCCTAGCTAGAAATGACTGCTCAGTGGAAGGCTGTGGTGTATTACACCCACTCAGATGTGAAATAACAATAAGCTGGCTATTTTCCACATTCAAGTGCAATTAAGATGGATTTTATCTGGGGTCCCATTCAGATTGGCTTCTCTCAGCATCCTTATGGGCGAGGATAGAAGTGAGCCAAAGCCTCACTTCACAGCCTAGTTTGAAGCTCCTGCATCAGCGATTTGGATGAATGCTCGCCTTGTAACACACACAGGTGGTGTATCGCCTCCTCAATTAGCACCTTGTCCAAAGCCCCCCACGTCCCATTCCCTCCCACAGTACGGGTGTGAATTTTAAAATCCTCCACCAGCGTGACTGCTCTTCTCCTCAGGGTCCCGCGCTGCTGAGGCAGCATAATGACAATGACCACAGTGGCCCAGGATGGCAGAGCTACAAAACAGGGGTTGTCTACAGTTCAAGCAGCCGCAAGCCAAACTCAACAAGGAGGAGAGACGAGACAGTGACTTACCAATGGAACGATGCAAAGTGTGATACTGCGACTCTCAGATGAGTCATCGGGTTTGCTCGGCCACACTGCTCCGCGCCAGTCCTGACTGTGTTTGTTCCATGAAAATATCCCTCATTCCCTCATTTCAGACTTCTCCCTGCCTTCCTGTGTCCCATGGCGGTTTGCCAGGTGGGCAAAGTTGTGTCTGGCAATTACTGCCCACCCACCTGGGAGTGAGGGTAAACGTCTGGATGGTATGAAGAGGCATGATTGGCTGGGCCTGTCCCTGCTGATGGATGGCTTTTTGGGTACCTTTGGGCATCTCAGTGGAAGAGGTAGCAGATGATGGTGGGTGAAGGGGGGCATCTCTTTTTCAGTGTTTTTTATGGAGTTATTTTTGTCTATTATTCAAAGCTGGAGTTGCTATTACACTCTAGTTTCTTTCTTTCTTTCAGTCCTCAGATCTGTCTAACTTTGGCCCTGGGGGATGTAAACAGCACAAAAATTATCCATCACACTTTAGAGCTCAATTCGTAAAATAAAAGCCCCCCCCCCCCAAGGTTACCTTCAGGAGTTGTGTGAAAATGCCATCTCCAGCCGACTTTATAGCACTTCCAGCTGACTCGTTTTAAAACCAGAACCTTGTAAAAGAATCTTAAATACTGTATGTGCTTGATGGCTGCATACATGATACCGTGCTAAAAGACTGAGGCTAAAGCTGCATGTCCCAGACAAAAAGTCAGCATCCTCACCAGCTGACCCATGTAGAAGACTTGGAAAGAAAGAACCAGTATTGTTCCTGTATTGCAGTGTACAGCTAGTTATTAGAGGTAGCATTAACTATGACCAGTAAAATAGTAAGTTAAGACTTGTAGTTTGTTCTAACATAACCCTGTCTAGCTGCTTAGCATACATACTGTATTTGTGCATATTTTCAAACGGTATGTTTTCCCTTTTAACGTTACAAGAGAAAAAGTTTTTAGGATGAGGAGTAACAGTAAGTTTGGCATACAAAATGCTATCAGCAGGACAGAGATGCTAAAATTGGGAAATACAGTGTGATAAGCTACTGGTGGATGGAGCTTTTTTTTTTTTTTAGTAACCTATAACCTCACAAAATGATGTTGTTAGTTAATCATTCAATCCTTGGCATTGGGCTTAACACTAGGTTGCTATAGGAGGCACTAAGCTACTCAGCGGGACATGTTTAAAATTGCAGCCTACATTAGAGCAGATGCTGTAACACTTTCATTTTTTTCCTAAAAATTTTGCTCTTGTTTTTAGGTTTTTAAAAGGCTACAGAAAGACACCACCCATCAAAAGTAATACCAAGTATCTCTTGTATTAGAGCCCCAATTAAAATCCAAGCCCGCAGTGCCTAGTTATGGTTGCTAAATGAGAACAGCGTTTTCGTTCTACTACTGACCACAACCAGTCATTTTCACATATTTACAGATTGTAAGGGGAAATAATGCAGGGGCAATTTCTGCAGGGACAAACGTGAAACTACAACAACTTAGGTCGATGCATGTACTGTTTGTGTGTATTTGCTCACGCGTGTCCCTAACCGAAGGGACTGTCTCATCTCTTCTATGAACACAATCCAGCCAGTCCCCTCCCCAGCCCAGGTGAAGCCATTAATTTGTCTGATGACACCTCCACTTATTCACCTTCAGATTCTTATACAGCCTGGCCAAACATTTGTCATGCTGTTAGCATCTTTCTGACAGCCCACAGGAAGCACGGGGTCCTTTTTCCGGGCCCCGGACCCCTGGGCTGCAGCGCCAAGTAGCAAATATTATTTAATCATAACCTGCAGCTAGACGAAGATGAGAAAAAGGAGGAGGCGAGAGGGAGGGAGAGGTAAGAAATGCATCCTTCCAGCCAAGCCCAGACACATTAATATGGCAGTCTTCCCAGTGTCCTGTACATCAGAGTCCAATCAAATATTCTATTACATTATTCTCCAATTTCTGCCCCCTATCAGCCGCGTGGGCCCAGGGGCCTCACTAGCACCATCGGCCCAGGAAATGTTTCCTCTGCAGCCATCTGTGGTGATAGGAGGACATATTGGAAATCAAAGCAGGAACAGGAGGAGGGTGCAGAGGGCAGTTCCCCTGGCTCTGGACAGGCTCCTCTTTGGCCAGGAATCAGCGCTCCGTGGAAGAAAGTAGTAGAGAGAGGCGAATATGTACACTGCATAAACATGCAGCGCTTACTGTACATACATGGGTGAACATTATGCATACTGAAGTAGAAATACAAGCCAGCACATTTTTCTTTCTTTTTTTTTCAATTTGAACTATGTGGTATCATCATATTCCCAGACTCCCGGTTGTCATAATTTGAAAATGGAGATGGGGACAGCCATATGGGACTACCCTCACATTCGCACAGAGCAAAATAAGCTTGTCAGAAGGCCGGGATCAGCAGTCAGGCATCTTCAAGCTGAGGAATCAGACAGCAGTGAAGAAGCCCAGAAATAACAAGAGAACAAAACTGTAGGCAAGAAGGCGAGGTCAGAAAAATAAACAGTGCGAAAATGAAAAGTAAGAAAATACTGACTGGTGATGCCAAGACGTGAGAAAAAACAATCTTGAAAAGCTGTAAAGGCTGGCAAAGACACCCAGTGAGGGCTCCTGCCAATTAATCCGTCTTCTGCTTGTCTGCGCCGAGCTGCCCACTGCCTCCCTCAGAGCGGGGTTTACTGAGCGCTCTATAATCTTCCCCCCAAATAAAATCCCCTTTCAGGAGACACTTCCTAAGGCCTTGACTCATATCTCTGCAATACAGTTGGTTAGCGTCGTGGTCCCAGTACACAAGCATAGCTGCCGAGATTTTGGCTGCACCCTGGATAAGATTCGAGGTGTCGTTCACTGCAGATGGAGAAAGAATTTCGAAATCTGTTATTAACAGACAGGCTCCTTAAAATTTCCACTATGCTGTTTCAATTCAGATGTACTCAAGAAACATTTAAGACATGCTTTGTCTAATAAAACATCTACTTTCTCTCAAAAAGTGCCTTTGTACCACTCATCCCCGACAACAAATGATAGAACACATCCTTTCTTCTGCTGACTATGCCATGCTACATATTGTGGTTCTTTATTGATATTTGACTTTCATTTCTGACAATGAAGAAACATTAACCACTGATATTGTATGTTTTATTACTGCAGCAGGGCATTTTTCAAGTTCCACAGCAACAACAATTTCCTGAAAATACAGGTAAAGTTTAGGAGCTCTCTTCCACAGTAAACATTCATGGATGTCGATATTTAACATTTCCGCTCTAATTCTTACAGTTTTCTACATTAAAGTAAATCACCTGTATGTAAGTTATTCAATGCTACTATAATTGTATAGTGAACTTTATAACAATCTTCAACTGTACTTAAAGCAAGTTACGTTTCACTGTCTGAAAGTATATAGGAAACAAAACTTCTTCAGTATGAAAAACGTAACTTGAAACAGCAGCATTTACATCTTTAACAGGAAAAAACATAATGTTAACATTTTATTCTTTCAGCTCATTTGCAATTCAAGGTACTTAACAACATAACTCTCTTCTATGAAGTTATGAAGGGTGTAGGAGCCCAAATAATACAGCTGTGTAAAGTAAACAAACCAAGCGGCCTACCTGCAAGACTGTGCTCAGGTAAAAGTAACCGGCACCCCCATGTTACGGTGGCTGCACGCCCAGGCCAACCCCTTTAGACCTCTAAAAGGGCACCTTTAACTAAGTAAACCAAAATAAACTCAAAAGTGGTGTCACAGTTTTGGGCTCTGCCACATGTGTGCCGCCCTATCTATCTAGGGGTCAAAGGGTTGGAGTAAGACAGTGGTTGGTTGATTTTAACACTCAAAGAAAAAAACAAAGCAAAACACTTGAACATCTTGAAGACACAGGGAGAGATAGTGAGAATCCGATGGGCAGTTTGTGATTGGATGACACAGAGGAAAACACGTCGGGAGCTCTGAGCAGTGGAAGTTTGTAGGTGTGTTTCTCACCTCTGGACCAAACACCAACCCCACCACAACTCTTCCTCCTCCTCCCCTTCACTGCACTGCGCTATCATGTTGGTCATGCTAGGTGCTGCCAGTGGGTAGCAGGTGATCACATGACCTGTCCAGCAGCTTTATGAATTATGCAGCCTGAACAAACAGAGAAGCCACTGGGTCACTCGGGGAGAAGGATGATTTTTTTCCCCCCTCAAACCTGCAGGTTTCCATTCCAACCTTTGGAAAGAGACAGACTGAAAGTATGAAAGAAAGAAAAGGGGGCGAAGAGGAATAATAGAGAGACAGTGGACAAGAGATCAGCTGGCTGTCCACTGCAGATGTCCACAGAGACATGTTGCGCCCCCAAGTCCTCTTTTTCTCTACCTCATCGCATACTCAAACCGTACTTACAACTCCGATCACCACCTCCCGGCTGCCCAGCAGGGGAGATCTTAGAGCACTGTGACAGGACAGCAGGGGCCCTGAGGTGGGGGAGGGGGGGTCAGAGGGACAACAAAGGTTAGTGGATGGTGGGGCAGGATGAAAGTGTGTTTGTGTGTCTGGAAAGAGTGTGGTGTGTAGCTGCTGTGTTCATTAACAGTGGCCAGGCCTCAAGATCAAGCCAAGGGCGCTCCGGCCAGCTACTCCTCCAGCCAGCCTTGTCTCTTCTGTAGTGGCTCAGTGTGTGTGTGTGCGTGAGTGTGTGCGTATGTGTGTGTGTGCGTGCGCGTGGGTGTGTCACCACACATGGGTCTGTCCCTGTATCTGTGTGTGTGTGTGACTCACCTATGACCAGCTCCGCTTGCTCGGAGGCAGCTCTTTGTCTTTGTGCCGACAGGGTGAAGATGATCGAAAGCTCTGCTCCTCCAGTTTTACGCCACAGAGACAAAGAGCTTTACACAGAGAACAAGGAACTACTGTATGTGCTGGAACCTCAGTCTGATTCCACACTTCATCATTTGCAATACATTCATTTGCAAATGCTGTGCAAATAGCAAAATGTTGGAAAACGTCGGCCTAAAGTGCCAAATTCCTACTGTCAATGTCCTACTGTTCCTACTGTTCCTATTAAAAATCTGTTATATTTCCTGTCTGCGTGAATGATAGTCTTTTATTCATTGACAAAAACTCTAAGAAATTTAAAAGATATCTAGGTCTGTGAGACCTCATCCTTCAACACTTTATCTGCCTTTTCTTTGGCTGAGATAAGACTAAATGGTACGAGTTTTGCTGTAGGATATGTGCTTGAGCAGGAATTAAGATTGTTTGCTGTGCTCAAGCAGACATAATTATTATATTTATTTGTAATTCTTTTTAAATGTATTTGATTTGAGGTTAGGAAATAATTGTTTTTGTGTGCGCCACTGTGTCCAAGCAAATCCGCTGTTCACAATGTGATTTGTCCTAATGAGGTAAATGATTGTTCACGGTCAGGGTGTTGTGTTTGCACAGTGATTGCACACAGAAAGAAAGCAGTTAGTTAAAAAACAAAAACAACGTGCAAGTGGAGAAGGAGAAAGGGGGAAAAAAAACTGAAAATCAGTAAAATGGCAGCACTCGCTCAGAGGACGAAACCCGTACAAGAATCACCTCATGTGGTGATCTTCTGGGTAAATTTATTTCCAATCAATAGGCTGACAAATCTGCTAAAGCTCATCAAACCATCTATACCCACTGAGCACTTTATTAGGAACACCATACTAACACTGGGCAGGGCCTCCCTCTGCTCTCAAAACAGCCTCAGTTCTTCGTAGCATGGATTCCACAAGATGTTGGAAACTTTCCTTTGAGATTCTGGTCCAGGTTGACGAGAAACATGAAACCAGTTTGAGACGACTTTTGCTTTGAGACGTGGTGCATTATCCCGCTGGAAGTAGCCATTAGAAGATGGTAAATTGTGGCCATGAAAGGATGCACATGGTCAGCAACAATACTCAGGCTGTATTGTTAGATACAGATTGTTAGATGATAGGCTGTGGCATTCAAACGACGACTGACTTGTATTTATTGGCCCTAAGTGTGCCAAGAAAACATTCCCCACACCATTACACCACCACCACCAGCCTGGACTGTTGACACAGGGCAGGTTGGGTGGATGGCAAATTTGTCCTCAGACCTGCCGCTCCTCGGATATTTTTTGTTTTTCACACCATACTGAGGAAACTCTAGAGATTGTTGTGTGCGAAAATCCCAGGAGATGAGCAGTGTCAGAAATACTCAAACCAGACCCCCTGGTACAGTCCTGACACGGTCAAGTCACTGACATCACATTTTTCCCACAGTCTGATGTTTGATGTGAACATTAACTGAAGCTCCTGACCTGTATCTGCAAGGTTTTATGCATTGCACTGCTGCCACATGATTGGCTGATTGGAAAACTGCGTTAAAAGGCCGGTGTTCCTGATAAAGTGCTCGGTTGAGTGCAGGACAGCAGTAAGCTGGAAAGCAGAAAATAATAACACTTGTACACCTGCAGGAAGCACCACCACTCCCTACCCTACAAAAGAAGAAAAGAAAAAACAGGAATGTTATTCAATTTGATTAAATATAACAATTTTTTTAAAAAAATGTTATATTTAATGAAAAAACAAGAGTAAAAACAACATAAAGTTATTGATAATAATAGAAAATAGATAATAATAATAATAATAATAAATAAATGAATAAATGCAAATAAATTTTAAAAAAGGCACGGGAAAAAAGGAAAAATCCAAGAAAAAAAACAAACAGATACAGTGAAATCAATACAACTTAACTAAAATGTGATGATAAGTGCATACGATATTTGTCAATGGTTTAATTTGTTTTGATTTAAATATTTTTGCATTTTTTTTCACTGGTTTGCATTTTTGTTATCATTGCATTAACAATATAGTGGAAGCACAGTCATGGCTTTAGCTGAATTTTTTTTTTTTTTAAATCAATAGACAGAAAATTCAAAAATTTTGACAATCAATTAAATCAGTTCAAGGATTTGCTGTTTTTCTTCGTCTTTCATGATAGTAAACTGAATATCTTTGGTTTTCGGCCTGTTTGCTGACAAAACAAGCCATTTAAAGATGTCACCTCAGGCTTTAGGAAATTGTGACGGGAATTTCTCACTGTTTTCGGACATTTTATAGACCAAACATTAATCAGTGAATCAAAAAAATAATCTGCAGATTAATTAGCAAAAAATCATTGCAGCCCTGCGTAATTTGACAATGACGGAGTCAAGTACTGTCCTTCATTCTCCTCTCTCTCGTTCTTTCCAGAAGCAGTAGATGATGGCAGGCAGCAGACTGCAGTGTTTGTTCTCCACTCGCATAATATCACATTTCTAAGACTGTTGATACCATAATGTTGACAAGTGTGTGCTGAAATATGGAGTTTGGCTTGTGTCCCTGGAGAGCATGTGCTGTTGGAATGATTAATAAAGCATGTAACCAGCCTGTATCTTGTTGAGCCAGACAGACAGGGAACATATGTATGTGTGCTGGGCCTTGTAATCAACACATGGGCTGTGAAGCTGCTGCTACTACCAGGGAAGGAAGGCACTTCTCTCCATGGCTTGAGAAAAAGGAAGTAAACCACATCAGAAGTGTATCGAAATTACACACACGTGCGCAAACAGGCTCAGATGCCAAGAAGCAATAAAAAGCAGGTTCACGGCTCTTTCTCCACTGAAAGAGATAAACAAAATCATATTTACAGTGTGTGAACAGATGGGATTATCCATTCAGGTTTTACAGCGACACATGCACACACACAGACATACACTCACATTAACAAACAAATCCAAACACAGTTTCTCATTTGAATACTCCTGACCTAAACAGCATTAATTTCATTTGAGGCTCCATTTTCTCCCCCCCCCCTCTGGTGAGCCTCCGGTGTGTGAGATGCGATCAGTATTCATCTCTGGCTGTCAGTAAACTGAGAGAGCAGCGTGGCAGTGACCCTCTGGGTGCACACAGACCCCACTGCCTCCTCACTGTGCCTGCCGTCACTCCCGCCCGCCAAAGGCTGCCTGTAATTAAGAGCCACACACTGGAGGAGCGTGTGCGTGTGTGCATCTGTCAGTGGAGAAAGAAAGTGAGTGAGTATTATCCCTGAAAACAAACTGGAAAATCTTTTTTTTTTAAATATATAAAACTACATCTTTTCCCTCTGTGTCACACAGCTCTATTGTTGTCCAAAAACATAACTCATTCCTCCTCCTCCCGTCAGGTTGCAGTTACAAAAACCCCCTGGCCAGGTCAGATAGATTCAAAAAGTAAATTATTCCTGCTGACATTTACATGATAAACGAGCAGCGAAGGACTTACTCTAACTCGTGCTGAAGTACAGCCACACTGCTCTTAATTCTGTGTGTTTTCTATGCATTTTTTTGCTGCATGTACTGTGTCAGCCATATGACCAAAAGTTGTTGTTTTGGTCTAAATCTGAATTACATTCATCTTGGACAAAACTGTAAGCCAGATGTGGTGCCACCTCCTGTACCAGTGCCTGTGCAGGTGGTAGTGTTTCTGTAGTGAATTGGGAAGTTAAGGGTGTGGAGGTCAGGGGGGTGGATGGAGGTGTAATGCATCTGATTGTCATCACTTTTTTTTACTCTAAACATGATCTTTCCCTCAACATAAAGTCTTTTAGTTGGCTAGACTTAACCATGGTTATTTTCTATAACCAGGAACTTTGCCTGAAATTAACCACATCAAAGTTGCCATGTGCCGATACTGGAGAATGTTGTCAGTGGAGGTGTTAAAAGAAGGGTTTTCATTGAACTTTATCAGGGATTTTTTGAGATTCATCCAATATCAGTGTTCTGACTGGCCACAGAGTTGGCTGTTCTCAATAGTATGAATGTATATTAATCCACAACTAAAAATAGTGCCCAACATATTCATAATTTAATCCCATTTGAGTAACAGTAGCTAAAAAAAAAACAGCATCCTGCTGTTTTAGGAAATTATTTAAGCTTTTTTTTTTTTTTAAATGAAATTTATGCCCGGTACTCATGAGCTGTTTTTAAAGATTTACATCATAAGTTTGAAAATAATGGGCTTTGGGATGAATGCAACAGACAGGGATGGGAAATCAAAACGCACTGACAGATGGATTAACGCATTGTTATTTTTGGTCGTTTTGTGGGATTTGTTGCCAGTAAGAAAAATACAGCATATGCCAGCCTTATCCTTTAAATAAAGGCCGGTGCCATAACAATGGTAACTATAACAGGATGCGCTAACTATCTACTAACAATCCTGTATATCACATACAAAGAAATTAATAGACCCATTATACCAGAACAAAGATCATATAACATTTTAATGAGGCTCCTGCTCAGCTATAATGCATTATAGTACCTTCAACACACTGTTAGAGTGAGTGAACACACAACATGCAGAGTATGCATGTTCCTCCTACACTAACTGCAGTAAATTAAGTTTAAATGTCAGTCAGAGGTGAGCTGCGTGCAACTCATCCCCTTATCTTCCGTCCACATTTTCTCTTACCTCTGCCTCCCTGATGTGGACGTCAAGTGAGGTGAGAGAGGAAGATGATGCATTTCCTGCAAACACTCTCATCAGTGTGCTGCATCGATTGCATTAGTATTTCCTCCGCAGTCAATGGCTCTCAGTGCCGTCCGGGGCTGTGTTGAACATGCAGGATTTCACCTTCCATCATCACATCAACCCAGCTCTCTGGACTCTTACCTGTCTCGCTGCTGTTTAGCCTCCATCGTGTGTGATGTTTTCTTCTGTCCCTTCCACTAAACATGACCAGTAACAAATGTGTATACAAACTACCATTTGTAGAGAGAGCAGCACAAGCTGTTGTTTTGATGATTAAAAATATTTAGAGTCATATTTATTTGCATTTGTTTTGGCCTTTTCTTTTGTTTTTGAAGCCTTTACATATCCTCATTATCCAGGGAAAAAGATCAGGGATTACTGCAATAATTTGACCCTCAACTGCGAGATGAGTTCTCTTTCTCTGATGCTCTCCCTCCATCTCTGTGAGAGGGAGGCAGGTGTTAGATGAAATAGAGAAGATGAGCTCAGTGGAAAGAGCCGTTAGACGCCAGCAGCAAGGGCTCAACTGAACAAATAGAAATACTGCTGTCTCTTGGTTTCCCATAGCCAACCGAATGCAACCCAAAGGATAAATAGGAACATGCAAACATATGCAGTCACATACAGGTATGGGCACGAGATCCGTAAATGAGCTCGGCTCAGTGGCCAGAATCACAGAATTAGAGATTCACAATCTAAAGCAAAACTTTAATTGTATGTGAGCTTTTATTTAGAATTGATATGACCTAAAAATGACTGATTTTCTTTATTTGGTTCCAAGAAATGAAAAGATTTAACCATAATTGCTTTTTGTTTCAGATACTACACCCAATGTATTGTATCTGACCTGTTATCCGTCACTTGGCTTCAGTTTATTTGGTTCACCTGTAAAATCACTGGCCACAACAATCCTCACCTGCAGGTTACTGTAAATCATTTTTATCCTGACCTCCTTTTGTTCTCTATTTCTAGCACCAGCAGAGTAGTTACTGGACCGTACTGTATGCCCCCCCCCTCCTCTTCCTTCATCTGTCGACTTACTGTCACTGTCCCGCTCACCTTCTGGCACTGGCATGTGTGCTGAAATCCTCAGAGCAACCTCGCCCCCCTAACTCTCGAAAATTTATTAATATGATTTACATAGAGTTAAACTTCCCCCAGCAGCAACGGAGGCCGCTCTAAAATAAGCTGTGCTGGTGACAGAGCCAATGTGTTATGTGTGTGGTTGGCCCGGGGGGGCTCTGGGGGATGCTGGGCAGGGAGCATTGTGGAGGGTCCCTGGGGCCCCACTGGCCTGGAAATGACACGGAGTGAGGGAAGAGCCCCCATACCCCAGAATCAGTCATCTCATCTGCAGGGGCAGAGGAGGAAGGACAAAGCAGCATCGCCCCACCACACACACACTCTCACCATGGGAAATCCATGCATGCCATTTCTCTTTCGCACACACCCTAATATAATATTTTATGTGTGATTTTTAAATATGGCTTTACAGATGGATTATGCTAGGGATGATGTGGGCCAATTATGGTTTCAGGACATTAGGGACACTTGATCTCTTCAGAGGCGCCCAGCACAGCAGTGTATTTTTTTCACACAGCACACAGACTTGCTAGAATAAACGTCAAATCTTCAGCTTTTAAAGGGTCCGTTCACTCCAATTCCAAAAGCATATACAAACATGTTTTTTCACTTACGTCTCATGGTTTCTAGCCATGCAGGTCAAGATCAAACGTTGCTTTCTTTGTCTAATGAGAAAATTGTCTTGGATTAAAGGAATTTCTGCTTCGTGAAAAACACAAGCATTCCAAAAACATTACCCCCTGACCCCGCCCAGAAAAGAATGAAAAATGAAAATTGACACTTGTTTTGTACTCTCTGGCTTCCAAATGTTAGAGTTAAAGGGCTCGTGATCATGTTTCAGTCATCACAGCGTTCAGCCTGCTGACACAGGATAGCAACAAAATCAGTGGTTAACACGACCCGATAATCACCAAATCTGCCCATGGTGGGCTGAAAATAGCTGTGTGTGGTGTAGCTTACCTACCACACGGTCAATATCTGTCCCCACCTGATGGCAGCCGACTGATCTCAAACTACACTGACAGCTTTTTGATGGGATGATTTTTGAGAAACCACCATCAAAACCCCGGAGGTTTGGGCCAATAGCACACGGGAAATGCAATCCAGTGTCAAATGGGACAGAGGAGGTTTTAAAATACAACAAATCCCCCTAGAGGGGCACACAATAATCCAAGCCATCTAATGGGAGCTGAAAAATGTGAAAATCAAGAGCTGTGAAAAGCATTTTGTGAAAACCTACCATAAGGAGAAGGCCTATTTTTCTGAGGAGGAATAAGTATGACTGCTGGAAAAAACTCCGCATGGCCTGTGTTGCTCCTCGCCATTACCTGGCACAGCTGTGAAATTACCCCAGCGCGTTTCCTCCAAGGTGCATGACGATGAAAACGCAAAATGTCAACATCTCGTTCTCCCCGCAAATATTTAAGAAAACTGTGACTAAAGGAGAAGTCTTCAGAGAGAGATAGAAACACAGAGAGGGGGGAATTAGCTGAAACATTCAAGTAACATTTTCCCTGATGCTTCATCTTAATTACCATCGAGCTAGCCATGCAAATCCGATTGGCCGTTTATGCCAGGAAATTCATAACCACAGTGAGATATTAATTACTCCGGTAGGATTCGTGCTATATTTGATATGCACGAGGCATCGTGGCCATTACCAGCCTTGTGTCTCAGCCTCAGTCTTGCGTGTCAGCGGTAATCAAATCTAAACGTTGACAACAACACTTTCACCAATCAATAGAAGATGGGAAGGATCCTTTGATGGTGGAGATTTAATCTCTTTTCTCTCATGTATGTGTCTTAATCTGTGTCAGTATCCTGTTAGCATCTCTCACACAAAACTCTATTAATTTCTCTCCAACGCTGCTCGCTGGGTTTCTTCATTTAAAGCACGTCTTTTATGTTCCATTGTTCGCAAAGCCATTAGATTAAGTGGAGTCAAATGCAATTACAGCGCATGACTGCTCAGTGAGAGCAACTGTCTGCTGTATGTGAGGGAGGATCGGGGAGAAAGGATATGTATGCCTTACTGCAATTATTGCATAATTTTCTCAGTACTCCTAAAGCATGATCCTGAGAGTTAAATGAATGGAAAGAGTGAGAATGAGAGAACGGAATGAAACAGAGAAAAAAAAACAGAAACAAGTGAAGGATGGAGGACGGACAGAGAGAAGAAACTGGCCTTTAACCTCATCCATGGAGCAACACTGACCTCTGCTGGCAAACACACCTTTCTTGTCAGCGTTTGTTAAACTCTTTAACTCCCCACCAGTGGGTTTAAAATTGCTTGCTTAGATCATTCGCTAGGTGAGTAAGAGGGAACATAGATCAAGCACGCTGAGGAGTAGAAATAATAAGGAAAAAAAAACACAAAGCACAGTGCCAATTACTGGCTCAGGTTGTACATTGTTCCTATAAAAATGTAATCAATCACCTGCTCCAATGTGGGCCACCCACGATGTATTCCACAGTTTAACACCCCACCGCTACAGCCACAGGAAAAAGGTCACCGGGGGAGAGGTAACAGTGCGCCTCTGTTCGAACGCAGCTATAGTGCAAAAAACCCTTAAGGGAACTTGGAAATGAGACTCCCACAGAGAAGAGCACACAAGATGAGAAACAGGATTTCACTCTCATCCATATCCAAAAGAAAAACCAAAAAAAACCCCATTCTTCTTTCCCCGCAGGACCGTCTGGCATGGCTCCATTCTCCTCTAAGAGCTTCAGTTGATTTTCAGACAGGCACTGAGGATGCCACCTCAAGCTGATAGCTGTTGGAGAGGAGAGGGGATGGAGAGGAGAGGGGTTTCCCCCCCGTGGTCCTCGCAGGCCCAGACATGCTAATTAATATCTCCAGTAATGTGGGGTGTGGCGGACATGAAAGAGCAAGTGTCAGAGGAGCCAAAAAGTGGCGACACAGATTCATGTAGAGACATGTCTGGTTATGAGGCAATGATATACCCTCATGCTGACCAGTCATTTATCCATGCACTCATATGAATGCTTAAATGTGTACACACATTTGCACATAAGATGCATATGCACACTCTCTGTCTCTCACTCTTAGTCTAATGTGACTATCCATGTTTGTTCATCTGCACAGACAAAAAAGAAAAAAAACCCCAGCTCGTGTGCAAACAGCTATCAGAGACCATTTCAAAACCGTACACCCCTCTGCGTGTCTTTGTGTGTGTGTTTGCGTGTGCATGTGTGTGCGTTCCCGTCTCGCAGTCATCCTCTGCCTCGGCTAATGATGTACTGGCATTCACCGAGTAGCTGTGTAGCCATTCACAGGGCTGGCATGTGTTAATGGCCCTGGCACTCCACGCCCACGGTAAAGTGATACATCCAACTGGCTTGGAGGTACACACGCAGTCAGGACTGAACAGATGCCACTCATTTGCGCTGGCCAAAGTGACCCAGCAATCAGCTGGCTAAGCACCTAAAAAAATCCCAGCAAGCTAGAAATGAGAGGAATGAATTCTCTACTGGATGAGAGCACAGCATGGAGCCTCGCCACAGGAGCTGCCTGTCCCTCTCTCTCTCTCTCTCTCTCCCTTTCTCCTATGTTCTCTTTGTCATTTTCCTGCTCTTGCCAGTTTTGGGGCTGATCCTTACTGATATTTTGCTGACCCTCACCCGGTCTCTCCATCTTTCTCCCTCTTTCTCTCCATCTCTGCTCCATCCTCTTCCTCTTTTCTCATTTTACTCTCTCATTCTGCCATTCGACTAATCTCATTAGTCTCATTTTTATATCACACAAAAACTCATTCAGTTTTGTTTTTTTGTCTGTCCGACCACTGCGCTCTCACCGGGCAGCACTGGTGTGTGTTTGTGTGTGTGCATGCCTGCCTCTATGCATATGTGTGTGGTCCTAATAGCTGATGCACTCTATGACATATTGAGGTAATAAAAAGCTCCTCCGCAGGGATGGCCCACTAATTAAGCACCTCCTATGCGACCTTATTGCAGGCGCCAGTTGCCATAGAATCTAACTACATCTTCTGGGCCCTGCATCAAACTGCGTCTCCCATCTCTGAATCATACGCAAATGGGGGAAAAAGGGGGAGGAAGTGAAGGAAGAGATGTTGCAAGGTCATTACCCCAGAAAACCAATTACACACAATAATGTCCTTGCACAGAATGGGGGTATTAACTTGCAAGACACAGGCTTGTTTTCACAGCTCTATAAAAACATTTAATCTGACAATTTTACAACAGTTTGCTCATGAACTGTCCACTTAAACAGCATATTAGTCAGATAGGACGCTGTTTCAGGGCTTTTCGCGGTCTCATAAGCAGAAAAACACTAAATGAATAACTTTTGTGCAGATATTTAAGACCGTACGTTCTTTGCTTGCGCACTTCATTAATTAGATTATATTTTACCTCAAGGGCAGTATGTGGATCCAGCTCCGAGATAAAAAGAAAAAGGTGCACCAAAGACAAAACAGGTTTTCACAACCCTACAATCAACCATGTCATAGCTGTGATGATGGTGGAGGCAGAGGCTTTCTGAGAGCCATCCTGAACTGGTGTCATGACTCTCCAAGTATTACATGACAGAATAAAAAAAAAAAAGAAAGAAAAATGATCTAAAGAGAAAAACATAAACAAAGATCAATAATTGTATGTTGACTACATCTAGAAATACACAACCCAACAAAAGCTCTGCTGAAAAGCATAATTTTTTCTTCTAGGGTCAAAGAAATCACAGCTCCAGCAGGTGAAGGAAATGTTACTCTGAGCTCCCTCATGAATGAATGAAATAAGGACTAGATTGCAGTGTCTTCTGTGGCCTCTCATGTTTACTCCTGATGAGACTGATGAGACTGATGAGACTGATGAGACTGTTTCGACGGCATCTTTAATCATTAGAAGTAATGTTGAAATGCTCCCGATGCAAGAAGATCCTAGTTTTGAAGTGAAATAAGGCCAATCTGTGTCAAGTTTTTGCATGTTCTCCCCATGTTTATCTTTTCTTTGCTCCCACAGTCAAAAGACATGCACCTTAGGCTCTAAATCTGCCTGTAAGGTGCAAATGTGTTTGTCTGTCTGTGTCACGTGTACAGGTTGTTTCCCTGTCTAAATCTGAGGTCCCACTCTGAAACTTTGTGCACCACAAAACATAACAGAGCCTTTGAATGAATTTGAACCTTAGAAAACAGAACCAAATTTAAAAATAAAATCAGAAACACTGAGTAATTAAAAAGAAAATTCTGTCTCTAGCTTTCCTCAAATAGAAAAGGCACAAAGGAGGTTAATATTTATGGCTATGCAGAAACCCAAGAAAAGCAAGACAGAGGATAGTACATGTGCAGCATGGACTGAGTATTCTCTAAATGTGTCCATAATTGCAAGCATGGGAGTGAGCATGCTTTTCTACCAGCATGGAGTTAGCAAATAAATGTAAAGCCAACACTGTGTCAGAGAGATTTCTGTGTGTGTTTTAGTGTGTATGTGTATTTGTTTGTATGCCTGTTAGGGTCAGGCCTTCTGAATGAAGGTGTCCTTTTGGTCCGTTGAGGGGCGAGGACAGTCGGCGCGACAGACGACTCAGCACCTGTCACCGACCAAGTCCTACTCATCAGTCACCACCTCCATATGCTGCCCATTAAAAGCAGACATGTGGGCACCGCGCTGGCAAAGTCCACACACCTAGTGACCCTCTCCGCATCTGTTGACAAAGCCTTAAACACATGCAGCACGGAGAGGGGGGGGAAGGACAGTCGACAGAGGAGGTAGAGCAAAGAGAAACAGCAGCTACATTTACATGCTGAGAATTCACTTTTCCAGTTATTCAAATAAACTGGAAAACTTTTGGTAGACAGATCTACTCTCATCACTCAGTTATATCATGCTACAATGCAAAACCTCGAGATGTAGAAGTATAATTATCTGGAAGAAGTCGGCAGAGATTATCCCTGGGGTTGCCTTTGCCTTATTAGAAGTAATTTAAACTCGTGCTGTCAAAAAAGGAGGGAATGTTGTTTTTCAAAAAACTTTTTTGTTTTTTGCCCACTTGCCTTTAGTGATCCTCTTAATTTATTTGCCGAGGTTTTAAAGGATGAAGCTGGTGTTATTCATTCCCGTTGAAGACGGAAATCTTTTAACAACAGTTTTCAAATACAAAGGTTTTTTGTTTTTTGTTTTTTTTAAAAAAGACTTGTAATTTCCTTAAACAGCTGGGCATGGTAGTTTTTAACAATCACTACTACAACAAGACTAAATAGTCTACTTCCTTGGGAATACTTTCAACTGTGTGTGAATACATGCTAGTGAGTATTTCTGGTAGCAGAACAACTCAAAAAAACTACAATGCCCATGTTCATCATAATGTAGGACCATGTCACATCGTGCAATACTGTGACCCATTGGTGTGTTTTTAATAGTTTTTTGGCAATAGGGGTCTATGGTACAGAGGAATAAAGTGACTTTGGCTACAGAGATAATACTTTATAACAACAAGAAAAATATACAGTGTTTGTTGAAAACACCCATTAAATATTCACAGAGCTGGTGAATAAATAAGTGAATCCTTGGATTCCTTGGATTTTGGCAGCAATAACCTCAAAGAAGCGCATCTGGTGGCTGCAGATCAGACCTGCACCACGTTCAGGAGGAATATTGGACCATTCTTCCTACAGAACACCTTCAGCTCAGCCATATTCTCTGGGTGTCTGGTGTGTATGGCTCTCTGAGGTCATTCCACAGCATCTCCATTGTGTTAAGGTCTGGGCTCTGGTTGAGCCAGTTCAAAAGGCAGATTTTATTTGTTATAAGTCATTCTGCAGTAGATTTACTTTGATGTCTGGGGTCACTGCCCTGCTGTATCACACGACTTCTACTGAGCTTCAGCTGGCGGACCAGCCACCCAGACATTATCCTGTAAGACACCTCGATAAACTTGGGAATTAATTTTCCCCTCGATTATAGCAAGCTGTCCAGGCCCAGAGGCAGCCAAGCAGCTCCAAATCATGATGCTATCTCCTCTGTACTTCACCTTTAGGATGATGTTTTCATGTAGATATGCAGTGACCTTTTTACACCATACGTAGTGCTGCATGTTCTTCCCAGACAAGTCAACTTTAGTTTCATCAGGCAAAACATTTTCCCAGTAGTGTTGTGGAGCGCCATGGTGCTCTTTGGCAAACTTCAGGCACACAGTGATGTGTTTTTTTGGAGAGCAGAGGCTTCCTCCATGATGTCCTGCCACGGACGCCATGCTCCATGCAACCATGCTCCATGATTTGTGTATGATTTGTGTATGGTAAACTCATGAACACGGATGTTAACCAGCTCCACTGATTCCTTTAACCCTTAAGCTGTTACTCTGGACCTACCCCATTGAGCATCTTCATTGTGCCTTTTGAGTCATCCTAGCTGGGCGCCCACTTCTAAGGAAAGTAGGCACAGAGCTGAATTGTCTCCTTTTATAGACAGTTTGTCTGACTGTGGACTGATGAATATCTAAACTCTTTGAGATGACTTTGTAACCCTTTCCAGCTTCATGCAAATAAACAAGTTTTCTTTTTTTTTTGCAGGGCATGGCTCAAATTAGCAGATGCTTATTGTGAATAGCAGACTCCAAACGTTTGAGGGTTTTTTATAAGTGAAAGTAGCGCTAACCCAAACCTCCAATCTGGTTTCATTGACTGGACTCCAGGTTTGTTAACCCCTGACTCCCATTATTTTTTGTTGATTTAATTAGCCGAGGGGTTCACATACTTTTTCCAACCTACACTGTGGATGTTTGAATGATGTATTCAATATGAACAATACAATGATTTGCTCATTATTAGTTAAAATAGATTGTGTTTGTTAATTATTGTAACTTAGATGAAGACCGAGCACATTTTAAGACAAATTTATACATAAAATCAGATCATTCCAAAGGGTTTCCTGTAAAATATAACCAGATTTATTCTTTGAAATATTCTTCTCTGATATTTCTGCCACCAACACAACACAATGGAGGTAAATGGAATATTGATTGAGGTGCTCACAACACTAAAACATTACATTTGAAAAAAGTTCAACAGCTGTGTTTTCCAGAAACTGTGCTCAACAGACTTCACTGTGAACAGTTTTTATGGGGACTACTTTACTTAACACACACAGTACGGCTGATTCCATTCCCTCAAGTGCACCTTTGGTATACAGTATATTTTTTATTGCCTTTTCCTTAGCATCTCACTTTATTTGTGCCCATTTTTGTCTGAGTACACGTTTTAATTACTATTTGGTGCACGTTGGTGTGGATAGTGCATGTGGATGTTGGTGCACATAGTTTTTAGTACCCTTTATTTTAGTTTTTGTGCTTCATTTGTATATAGTAGTTGTTCATAATGTATATAGCATTTTGTGGTTGCTTTTTCAATGCATCTGTTCTGGTACTTTTGCTGCTGTGACACTTGAGTTTGATGTTCCCTGCCTGTGATTCGTCTTTGGAAGAAGCAGCCCCTGTGAACCCTATTTACGGCACATTCTTGGGATTATCCAGAGTAACAGTGACATTATCTCTAGAAAGACTTTTTACTGAGCAAATAAGGCCAAAACTATCTGCATGGCTTAATACTGCTAGAGGTAAGGTAGGAAAAAATGTTTTTTTGTAATTTGAGTGAACCAACCCCTTAACTGCTTTCTTCAAGGCAACAACAAGAATACTCAGTTGTAGGGTATAAAAGATGCATGTAAGTAGTTTAACCCGAGTTAGACCTTTACTGGAAAACAGCCAGTAGCCAGAGCAAGGCCATGCATATAAGATATAAGTGTAGCCTGAAAGAGAAAGAGAGATGAAATGAAGTGGAAGAGAAATTCACTCTTTATACCAATGACACTGCTGGTATTTGATGCACAAGGTAAGTGCGCACGCATTTCTATTTGGATGCAAGTCAGTGTGGGAATGCATGTGTGCTTGTGTACGCATGTGGAATTGCAAGCATATTTCTACATAAGCCTAATATGCCTGATTGTTTGTGTAAGTGGGTAAATCCAAGAGAGAGTGCGAGAGTGCTTGAGAGACTATGTACGAGAAATGTAGAGGGCATTCTCTTCAAATGGATGGTATTCAAAGAGCAGGGAGTTTCAAAATGAGACAGCACTGAGGGCAGGCTGGTTTGAACTGTGTTTGTGCAAAGCAGTGTGCCTTTTAAGAAAAAGAAAAAGACAAAAAAGGAATTCCTGAAGTGCATTTGCTGAGTTTTCTTGGAGGAGTAGAGAATATTAGGAGAAATAGTGGTGGAGCCAGACAAATGGGACAAAAGGGAGTTTACAAACCAATCAGAGAGAAAGAGAGAGGAGGGATTCTTGGACTAGAAGGCAAAAGAAAGAGAGGCAAGGAGAGAAAGAAAGGGAGAGAGAACAGGACACATAGAGGAGGAACATTGGCCTGGGGCACTGCTACGTGCTGCTCCTCCTTTCTCCCCTTTCTTCAGGAGACTCAGAGAGAAGGAAAGAAAATGAGAGGAGACGAAAAAGAACAAAAATCCACTTTCCATCTGTACCTATGGGAGCGCTGAAGCCGGCAGTGCCCCATATAGCTGCACCAATCTTACCTCGGCGCTGCAGGAGTGATGGCTAGTGAATTACCATGTCAGTGGCTCGGTGCCCTGTCATGCCAGCTCCCTCACACACACTTAATAAACACACTCCATCACATATTCGGCTCAACTACACTGCCCAAAGAGAGCATATTAATTATAGATGTACGTTAAATTACTTTCATTACCTCCCCTGCTCAGTGGACGGGACACAGACAGGGATGATGGATGGAAAGGGGTTCACTATACCTCCCCAAGTATTAAACGCCCCTTCTCTTACTTTTTCTTAACAATCTCCCTGCCCTTTCTGTCTGTATTTTGCAAAAATTCCTCCACATTTTGTGGTTCTCTTTCCCTTTTTGTCTCTTTTCCCATGCAAACATTCCTCATGCTCTCACATGATCCCAGTATGACCACTTAAACAAACAAGTGACTGTTTTTTCTAATTGTGACAAAGACTAGACAGTGGGAGAAAATTGGGTAATGGGTGGAGTTGAAGGGGTGCTAAACAAATTTTGAAAACAAGCCCTTCAGTCCTGATGTAATTCAGTTTGTGGAGTGGCCACAAATCTACAGACTTTGTAGTTGTTCCTTGGATTTTATAAGTAGAAAATTATTTATTTAAAAAGACCTGTCCATGAATTGTATTTGCTCCATGATAGCACCAGCAGGGTGAGGTTCTCCTCTGAAGCATGTAGAGAAGCAACAGTGAACCTCACATTTCAATGGTTTGATTTCCATCCTTGCCTTTGCATATTCATTCATTTAGATTGATTTATATTCAAAAGAAAATCAGAAAATAAAGGACATGGTGTTGCCTTACACAGTTCAGCTGTAACACTGTAGAGAGGAGACAACTGAATAACTCAGTATTTCATCAGGCACTGCCATGTCTCTAAGGATCTCTAGAAGGCATATAGGCTAATTGTGACTGACTGAATGAATATGTGACCATGTTACTGGTCCCAGTAGGTGTTTCGAATCTAAAGATCTGTATACTTCAAAACGTTCTTTCTATTCAAGCCAAGGTTTTGAGGTCTGTACTGTAAATTAAACTTATGATTTTGTGCAAAACAAATATCATCTTGTTGGTGTGACATTTCCAATGGTGCTAACTATTTGCTCAAATGTTAATACTGAATCTCCAGTGGAAATCACATGATACCTGACATCTAAAAGTTCTAATGAGGATATGGCTAATGTGGAGATAGCAGACCTCTAGTCTTATCTAGCATTATCCCTCAGTGTACTCCCTGAGCAAATAACAAAGCAACATGTCTTCAAATCTGGAGGCCACTGTAGGTTGCTGAATGTGTGTGTGTGTGTGTGTGTGTGTGTGTGTGTGTGTGTGTGTGTGTGTGTGTGTGTGTGTGTGTGTGTGTGTGTGTGTGTGTGTGTGTGTGTGTGTGTGTGTGTGTGTGTGTGTGTGTGTGTGTGTGTGTGTGTGCAAGCGTGCGTGCGTATGTGCGTGTGTGTGTGTTTGTGTGTGTGTGTTCACTCGCTTGACTGTGCTCTGTAAGTTTGATGTCACTCCGGCGATGGAAGTATTACATTGGTAGCCTGTGCTTGCTCAACACCCCGGGCCTATCTAATCTTTGCTGCTCTGAAACATCCCATTCAATTTCTTCTGCTGATAGATGCCAGTGCTCTTTGAGACCCCTGGGAGAACATTTTCTCCTTCCCGCTTGTCTCCGACTTTTCGCTTGTGTAAGACCACCCCAGATTCATCAGGTCAGCCCCCTACTGTAAACAACCCAGATCTGATTCGCACAGATCCAAAGGTCAGGAGAAGAGCTAATAATCAATGTCCAGACACCAGTCTCGTGTCCGCGCACGCTGTTAACGTACATTAGGTAGGTGCTGATGAACACAAAATCGCACTATGTTTGGCGCACACAGGCAGGATGTGTTCATGAAGAGTGATACCAATTACAATCATGCACTCCCAAATTGGCTACTTGTTTAACAAGAACTGACAGTTAACTGAGAGCCGTCAGTTAGAGTTTGTACTTGGTTATACATTCTAATTGTAGTCCTCATTAAGAGATAAGTAAAACACATTCACTTTATCACAGCTACTCTTTTTGTTTATCAACTGCCGTTTTAATTTACAGACATCGATGCCAGTCAGTGTGCTTCAAGCTGATTTGCAATTAAATCCAATTTTGCAGCAAAGTCAGCAGACCACCTTTGAACTGAGCAACCATCCTACTGAGGTGTCTTTAGCAAGGCACTGAAACAAAAACTGTGAGAGCTCCGAACGCCAAAGGAAACTTAATGCGACACAACACTCCAAATTTCAAACTACCTGAAGGCATGTTATTCATAATTCTTTATTTTTTTGCACTACAGTATTTTTCAACTAGCACTGCCTAGTCACCTGACCACCTCCCAAGACCTTCTGGAGACCCAGAAGTCTTTTCTACCATAGAGCATGGAGGATAGCAGTCCGCAGGAACACACATTATGGGGAGGGCGGCTTGTAGAGGAGGGTCAGCAGGCCAGAGGGGAGCAGGGGGTGAGAAGAAATATAATAATGATAAACAGATTTCCAGCCATAGCGCCATTCGCATCATCTCTGGGGTAACTTTCCACCTTGTCATGTCCAAAGACCTTGCATAATACTCAGCTAAGGGACAGGGGATAGCAAAAATGTGTGTGTATGCGTGTCTGCATGTGCATTTCTAATTTATTGGCCCACTGATTTGCTGATGTGTGTGAGGCTGCATGAAGCTCAGAGCACTAGCCTGGAACATTCGGGCCTTGCTTCATTAGGTGCTCACTCCCCTAAGATGCTGACATTTCCAAACTTGTTCCCCAGTCTTCTAATTGTCGTGAAAAATTGGACACAGCCACCAATGTTGAGAAGTTGTGTGGTAGATTTTGATTTGATAGAATTTCTATTTTGTCTGAGGATCATTTACCTTGCCGCTTGACTGTGGAATGCAAAAACATGCTTTCATCAGTCCTGGACACCACAGTAGGTGATGAAGAAAATGAGAATCTCCTCATTTGCAAAACAAAATCATCACCAACAAAAAATAGGGCTGACTTTATTGGTACAAGTCAAATTTCTGAGATATGACAAAAAGGTATCATAATGTATATAAAAGAAAAAACAAGACAGAATATTTTATTAAGGATTTTATTAGAGTTAACCATATAGTGATATCCATAGTATCAATGGTACATTGTATACCACACTTCTGTCATTTAACCATTTAGTAAACTAAAGCTGTCATTAAATCTCTAGAATGCAGAATTCAAAAAGCTGCCATCACTTTCAAATATATACCTCATAAAAGTTACATTGTGGAATATTTGTAAAACGCATTTTCTCTTTTTTTGTCACTCCCTCGCACTTCAACAAACATGTTCACTCACATGCACAAATAAACACAGCATCAAATCAATTAACAGTGCATGGAAATCCATTTTTGCCCAAATAACAAATGTCACTGCTAAATGTCAGCACAAAATTATTACATTAATGTGGAACACACACCATAGTTTATAATGTATTTCAGCATAAAAATTCAAATTAAATAAATACTGTTAAAAATTTTAAAGACTATTATTTGCTAGAATGATCATAATTAATTAGAACTTCAGTAACAGGTTTTGTTACTGCATGTTCATTACAGACTTCAGTACTTAATGTACAATGAATTAACAGTAACTAAACAAGAGGTAAAGCATCCAGTTACATTTAATACTCCCATGTCTTTACTGGCAGCTACAGTATTTAATGTACCAAACTTCCTGCCAGTTTTATAAAGTAAACAGCGCAAGAGCAAAATATCTCATGGCAGTCCCCTGAGGTTACGCACATAACCACTGGAACAATTAATATTTCTATTTGAAGGATTCACAGAAAACACAAGTAGACATTTGTGTTCATGACCATGTGAGAGAAAGAAGTTCACAGTTCCTGCATTTCATTCACTCTCAGGCATTGAGATTTGCTTTCATACTGTACATTGAGGCTTTGTGCCTTTCAGTATTAGCCACAGTCATTCAAGGTAATACAGTGCAGCCAAAGTCGAAAACACATCACAGGTAGAAAGCACATGTACATGTCCAGCAGTATTAAAGAGTAGAACCTGAATCATTGTGTCATCTCCACACACTGCCCTTCCTTCCAACGACCTCTAGGGGGCAAACAAACAAACTGACATATTGGATGGATCGTTAATTGAATTGAAGCTGCAACTATTCTTTAATCTATAAGACAGAAAATGGTGAAAAATGTTGTGAAAAATCGGATTTTCCCTGAGCCAAAGTCTTGAAATTGTTTTTTTTTTTTCTCAAACCAATAGTCCAAAACCAAAAGACAATAATTTACAATGATTTAAAAATGAGAAAAGAAGCTGGAATCAGCAAATATTTGGCGTTTTTAGCCAGCATGGCTCTAGGGATTGTAATGTTGCTCGGTCTCCCACTTGGTCCAGACTTAATTATTTCAATGACTATCAGATGGATTGCCATGAAATTTTAGTACACATACTCATGTTCCTCAAAGGATGAATCCTACTGACTTTTGTGATCCACCCCCGGCTTTTCCTCTGGCACTCGCGTGAGGCTGATGTATGGCAACCTGTACAGGGTATACCCTGCCTCTCGTACAATGTCAGCTGGGATTGCCCCCCCCCCACGACCCTCAAAAGGATGAGTGGAGTGTTGTGTCGCAATATCTTAACATCTGTTTATTAGATTACCATAAAATTTCCCAAAAATATCAATGCTGCCCAGGAGGATAAACCCCAATCAATTTGCTGATCCCTGGACTTTTCCTCTAGCGCTGCCATCAGGTTCACATTTCTGGGTCAGAGTGAAATGTTTCGAAAAATTTTGATGGATTGCCATTAAATTTATTATCACATTCATGTCCACGTAAGGATGAAGTGTACATGAATGATAATTGTCTATAAATATGGATGACATGACAGCTACCCGAAAGTAAAGCCAAAACATCTCTATCGCCCCCTTGTGGCTGGCTACAGTATAGGTCATAAACCCCGCCCCTCCATGTTAGCGGATGGGACATGGGCCAAACTAAAAAATCAAAGTACACGTCAAATAAATTTTTCCAAGAGATGGTTTCTGTCATTTTAGTTAGTTCTTATTACGCTGGTGTATGTTCAAGTGTTAATTTTTCTGATTGACAGTTGTGTGTGTGCTTGCGATTGAGTCAGCAGGGTGTATAGGTGGCTCAACCTGCCGCCCCAAATTATGTTACCAGCACAAGATGGCAGTACCCGTATCCAGGATTTTTTGGCTCCATTTTGTAGGGGGAAGTGGAGACATGTCGTCTATCTTTATATACAGTCACTAGTACTAACTTTGGTGATCAATTAACTTATCAACGAGCGCCATCATCGGGTCAAAATTTTAATTTGATGTTTATGACTTGATATCTGTAAAGTTCCGATAATCCTCAGCTGTGCTTTGTGTTTATTTCTAATTAGGAAATGCTAGCATGCTAACATGCTAAACTAAGATGGTGAGCATGTTGAACATTAAACCTACTAAACATTAGCATACTAGCATTGTCATCGTAAGCAAGTTAGTATCCTGATGTTGGCACTGAGCTCAAAGCTCCTCTGTACTTAAGTACAATCTCACGGACCGGCTAACATGCCTGTTGACTCTTAGTCCCATTTCGTTGTTAAATTACTTAAATGGTTAATCAAATATCAAAATGATTGTTGTTTAACTTAACAAATTAAACAATGGATATATGAGAGTGTGAGAAGGATGGAATTAGTCATTGTGTTATCTTAACACAAACACACCTAACATGTGCCCCTAACATCCATGCTAAATAGAGGTATCATATTTAATTTGGTGTTACTGCGTTTTCCGGTCATGGATCCTGCTGGGCTCCATTCTTAACTTTAAACTCAGGCTCACTTATTTCCATTGCTGCCTCAGCAGTGTCTTTCATCTCTGCATCTGAGATGTTCACCTGGTTCTGGTTCTCTATGGTTTTTTGGTTGTGCTGTCTGTCCTTTGCTGTCTTCTCTTTTTCCAGCATGTGGTAGTTGTAGATGTTCATGACAAAGAGAAAAAGTCCACCAGCCACAATCACTGAGCCACACAAGAAGAAAAGGTACTTGTAGTCACCAAAGATGTCCACCAGTAACCCTACGTGAACAAAAGAAGAAGGGTGCAAAACAAATTATTATCTTTCAAACTAAACGAGTATCAGTTCTACCCATCTGAGGATACACGATGTCTGTATAAACAAAAACACACAACTGTACGACAAGCAAAGAAGAATATGTCAGTGAATAGTATTTTCATTCGAACCCCTTTACAAGATGATGAGAAAGACCAAATTGAGATTTGGCTTATGTTTGTGTGAGAAAGTTTGAGGGTCGGAAATGACAGAGGGACATTCCAACCTTCCTGGCTCTCACTGCAACTCTGGGATGGTTATTTGGACGGCTGCTACAAAAACGAATCAGAAGAGAGGCCCATTCTGAGAGCCATAAATATTAAGCCCAAGTCTGCAGAAAAGTGACAAATGTGGTTTAGATCAGATTTAAGCCTCCAGGTTTTCAGAGTCTTAACTGCATCTCCCCCGCCTCCAGACACAGATCGAAGGGTGAGTCTCGCTATCTCTCTCAGTCTCGGCATGTACAACGGTCTGTCTGTCTGTCAATTTCAGCATATTAAAGTCCCTCCTTTATACCATTTTAGAGCCTTATTCAATCAATTAGCTAGAATATGTTCACTTTATGGTACCTAGAGTCATCTACATTATCAAACTTTCAACAAATGTAATAAAGGGAAGAGAGGTATTTTTTTTCTTTTCCTAAGCATCAGCATCATCTAATAATATTCTGTGTACATTTATATGTGTTTGTGTATTCTGTATTGTAAAAATGAAGTTACCATTTGTTTATTATCACATTATCAACAAACTCAGGAGTGTTTCTGACAACCTGGTTCAGCTTTTTCCAAAAAATCTTTGGCTCTGACTGCTGAAACTGCCGTTACTTAACAGTTTGGGAGTCACCTTTATCGCATAGCATGTCATAGTATCTTATCACAATTATCACAATCTATTAATTTTAAAGGGCAGTTTCCTTGGTAGTACACCAATTATCATCTTTATGACAAATAATGATGATAATGATGTTTGTGTGTATAAATGCACTTACAGTACAACACTAAGAGGGGTCCCTTTACATTTGTAACAGTTTCAACCATCTCAATGAAGGCTGTATTATCTGATTGATGGCACTCATCTGGTCCGTGTATGCCAATGACCATCACCCTCATTAAGACAGTCCTTGATTGGCTGAGCGGTAATTGAGTCCATCTGGCATAGTCACCTTTTTTTTAATGTATTCACATCTTAATTATGGCCCAGGTACAGGACTTTAATGACGAGAGTTTGAACTAAGCGTCATTAAACACCCAAAGCAAAAGGCTAATTACAACCACTTACCTCACTTTCTCGTAATTGGATTGACCCGTAGGTTTTGAGGGAGCAGTAACAAGCAGACTAGTTAGGGGAGACGTAACGATTGTGCCCTCTGGAGGAGAATGTTAGCCGTGCAGGGAGGCACTTATTTACCCAATTAAATGAGCGCCTCGGAACAGGGTCACACCAGAAAAACTGGGGGGCCTATAAATTTTCACCTCATTAAAACTCAGGTTGGAGGCAAAGGAAAAGTTTGTCAGCGGGGCGATATGCAAGGCTGATTGAGTCATGTGTAGGTACACAACGTCCTCATTGTATTAGTCTAGGACACTAAACAAGTCTTTCTGAGTGAACTTTAAGTTGACATATTTATTGATGCACAGACAGAGCACATTACTTACTGGTGAAGAAATTAGTCTGTGTGCCATGCAACAGATTTAAACTGCATTACTATTCATGTTTTAATGCAGACTTCTTGAAGTGCACAGCTTACAACTGTTATGTAGTGACCAGGGTTAGAAATTAGCACCTGCCACCTGCCTAATGCAGATGATTTTGTATTGTGGCAGGGGAATTTTCTCAACCTACCAGCCACAGTGGCGGGTAAATAAAAGTAGCATTTACAAACAAATAATGCAACTGTAACAGTGATTTGTGACATTCCACTACACAGATTGAATTCCAAGTCTGTTTGTTTTAGTTGGACATTTTAACAAGCAGACGGGGGGTTACCGAGGCAGCTTTGGCATAGAACGCTAACTAGTGACCAACGGTTAAAAAGAAGCAGAAGTCTGCAGAGAAAACCTCCAAGGAGAAGACACAGGCCAAAGAGGTGAAGGTCAAAACATTCTTCCGAAGGGGAAACTGAGAAAAGGAGAATCCCGTGATTGGTTAGTTTACAAGGAGACAAACCAGACAATGTTCTGTTCAGTATTTCGTTAACACGCTTCAGAAGCCAATAAGAGAACTAATAAACCAAAAATGGGAAGCCTTAAAAGACCGCGAATCATCCAAATGCCACGTCCAGGTAAGAAAGATAGTACAGGGAAAATTGGCACCTGAGGATATGGCTGCCATCAAGGCACTTAGCCTGAGAGAGGCCCATTTGGAGAACATGAACAAACTGTTTAGGAATGCCCACGTAATCGCGAAAAAAGGATTTTTTTTTTTTAAGTCTACTAACATCAGATTAAATGCTGATATAAGGTCAGAATAAAGCTGTCATATAATGAATGTCATAAGCAAGCGAGCTAGCTACATACGTGTAGTTAGTATAAAGGTAACAATGTGACAAAAAGGGAATAAGCACAGGGAGTGCATACGTGAATCAGAAGCAAGGCAGGGTGTTTATTCAGCACATAGCTGAAGTTCAGATGAAGACCCTACAGTCAAAGATAGCGGCTGCAAGATTCTTCTCCATCATGTCTGATGATTCTACTGATACTGCTGTGATGAAACAGGAGATGCCCTATGTGTGCCTGTGCAACCAAGGCAAGGTGGAGGTCCACTTTGTAGGGATACAGGATGTGGAGAACATCTCCCAGCCAATAAATTACATGATGAGGGTGGTCTGCGGAGAAGAGGAGTGGCAGGCTAAGTTGGTAGCGTGTGCAACTGATGGTGCATCTGTGATGACAGGGGCATGTTAGGTCTTGGTGAACAGTCTGAGAGGAAGTAACATGCATGTCCTGGGCATTCACTGTATGGCTCACCACCTGGAACTAGCTTTCAAGGATGCCATCAAGAGCTGCTCTGTGGCAAAACAGCTTGAAGATATGCTGTTGGGGTTGCTTACATTATATTGTAAAAGTGCTCTCAATAGGGCAATCATAAAGCACAGCTCCAAGATGATGGAGCACAAGCCCCTTGTACCAAATAGGGTAGAGGCACCAGATGTGTTTCTCACCTCACCAGGGCCATTGACCTTTTTTTTTTTTAGAGGTTACCAGGGACTTTCCCAGCCTGAAACAGGTAGGCTAAATAACAATGTAGATTATTTGAATGTTAAAAGGTTGGGTCAGTTGACTGTAATGAATTAGGTTCAGTGTAGTGTAATGAATTGAACTAACTTATTTTTCAAAGGGGACATTGAACTAAACAATTTTATAAATATTCAGTCACCAGATGCTGAAGAGCTGAATCCAGTGCAGAACGCAAAGCATGCCACTACCTCCAAACCTGCCGGGATCCAGCAGTTCTAATGTTCTGCAACTTCATGCATGACTGCCTGACCCACCTCAGCAACCTCTCTCAGACTCTTCAAACCTCAACTGTCACAGTGGCTGAAGTACACAGCTGCCTGACAACCACTCAGACAGTGCCCACAAAATACAAAACCAGGGGAGTGACTGAGAGAAAAATGAAAAGTTGCGCATGGCTGCTTAGCTGAATATCTTGAATAACCTTATTAATGTACCACAGATCTGGCCCCAAGCGGAAAGCCTGTATGGACCAGAATGAGACTAATGACAACACCCTAAACCGTGAAGGCCAAGTTCAAGCTGCTTGACCAGCTGTGCCAGAGTCCGCAAAGGCGTTTCACTGACATAAGCACAGAGATTCTCCAAGCTAGAAATTTGGTGAATCTTAATAGTTGGCCTGATGCAGATCACTACGAGGGTTCAGACAACATTTATTTATCTACAAATTCTTGAAGCATCTAATTCAATATTTTTTTCATTTTGTCTGTCTCTTTTCAGAATATGGTGAATCGGAAGAGGCCGAGTTAACCAAACAATTCCATCCTGACATCCTCTGAGGTTGCTTTTGAACTCATCTCAGACCAATGGACCATCCTGAAGACCAGACTGTATGAGAAGGGAGAGAGTCTCCGCATGAAGACCTGGCCAGGTATCAACAGGTTTTGGCAACACCAGTGCCCTGACATCCTCAGCCTGGTCGACCTCATTCTCACCCTACCAGCCTCTACAGCAGACTGTGAAAGAAGCTTCAATCAAATGAATTTAGTGAGGACTGGAGGTCCAGTCTTACATCAAGAAGCCTGCAACCTGCTGACCATCCAACTCTCCACTCCTTCTATAGAGTTTTATGACCCCACCCCTGCAATCCAGCTCTGGCATCAGGCTAGCATCTAGAAGGCCAGAATTCATACAGGGGAAGAAGAATGCTCAGGAAAGCAATGCTGAAACATCAGAATCTGATTCTGAGGAGCCGGAGTCACATTAAAATGGGATTTGGGTTGAGAATGGGTGGAGGAATGTTTTTGTTTTTTGTTTAATCTGCACAACTCATAAAATGTTGTGCATCAGCACACGGTGTGTGTGTGTGTGTGTGTGTGTGTGTGTGTGTGTGTGTGTGTGTGTGTGTGTGTGTGTGTGTGTGTGTGTGTGTACTATGTGTGTGCATGAGAGAGAGAGAATGTCATTATTTTCCTTTAGAGTTTAAATATTTACCTTGTGAAATAAAATAACCTATTTTCACAAATAATCATGCTTAATTATTCTAGGTCTTGTTGTTTTATTTTTCACATGCAGTTACACACTGCTGGTTAAAAATTGAGTGGCTGGTAGATTTTGGATTCCACCAGCCACAGAGGCAGGTGGACAAAAAAGTTAAGTTCCAACCCTGGTAGAGACACTGAACATACAAGACATTTGGTGCATGTGGTTAATATAATGCCTGACACCTACATGGCCTGAAAGGTAAATGTTGGAAACAGCACTTTCATTTATATATATATTTTCTTGCAATCTTGCTTTAACCTCATTCATCAAAAAAGTTTCAGTGTCAATGGTCAAAGCAACTGGTGAATTACCAGATAGTAAACAGGTAAACTTTGCATGATGTTGGAGTATAACTTAGTAAGAAACCTGTTTGTTTCTTAATTACTGTGACTACAGCAAACTTCAAATTCTGCTGCAGGCCACATTTGACTATGGAATGGCATAAGTAACAGTGGCCAAGAGGGTTGTTCAACATAGTAAAATCTCCATAAGGATCAGTGATGATATATACCATCTTGTGCGCAATCAACCTTAATTCTTTTTACTGCAATTAGTAATTTTAGGGTGTCTTTCATGTGCCCAATTGAATATTTTAAGATAGAGGGTATTGTACAATATGTAATATAGTTTTTAAAGCCCTCTGAGACCAATTTTTGATAATGGAGGATTATAAATGACTTGACTAGCCTGAAACTCACAATTATTTACGTTACCGATTAATCTTATTTTCTAGAATAATCGATTGTTTAGTTTATAAAATGTTAGAAAACTGTGAGAAATGCCCATCACAGTTTTCCAGAGCCTAGGTAATATTTTACTGTCTACCAACAATCCAAAACCCAAAGCTATCCAATTTATTATGATATACAATTGAGAGAAGTAGCAATGTATGGTGCTATTTTTTAGTTTTAGATCAATTTCTAGTTAAGGTTTTAGTTAAGTGAATTCTTTTTACTTGAAAAAATGACTTAAACAATTAAATGATTATCTAAATAATTGATGATTATTTTTCAATTAATTGACTAAACGATTTACCAATTAATTGTTTCAACTCTAAACTTGACCCTTCTTTATTAACGAGTAATAGAATAAAAGTTTCCCAAGGTATTACGTCACACCTTTACTGGCAAATTAAATTGTCATTGCTCAATGTCTACAGTGCACTTTTGACGTGAAATTTTTCATTAAGGCATTACTGTACAATGATCACCGCTAAACATTTTAAACTCAGTTGGCTCCTTTTAAGAAGTTTAACTGAAACAATTGTCCTTTCTTCTGTAGTTTTCTCTACCACCCTAGCCTTTTTAATTGCTAATATCCATCAGTTATGTTACTCGGCAGGAATGCAGTGAACCTCCAGGCGTGGTACTACACTTCTACTTTATATGCAGTTTGTTACACAACATGTATCCAGGATAGTGAAATTGTTTTAAGATTATTTCACAACAAAGTAGCTACATCGGCAAAGCATTACTTCATTTACATGCTAGAAGAACTTATTTTCTGCCTGAATCTGAGGCAGCTTCTACCAGTAAGGACTCAAGTTCTTTTCTTCTATTGATGACAAATTGTCACTCAAAAACAATTTTCTCTAACTGCTCCTTTTTGAGAGACTTTTACTGTTATTATGTACTATACAATGCCTCTGTTTTTACTGAATCATGAGAAGAATGTTTTATAGTAGGATTTTCAAAAGTGCATGTCTTGAAAATGGCAAGGAAGCAGAGACGGTTAACAATATCCTTCTGATTACACAGTTATTTAGACCATGAAGATTACTGTCCAATCAATCTTAAGACCTATCAGAGACCGAAGACTGCTGGGGACATAAGTCATGAGATGAAAATGGGCTTTTTCCTCCTATTTGAGGGGCTTTTAAGCAAAATAAGTTCAGTAATTCAGCTTGTAGGTTTATTTATTTATTTATTGAGCAATAAAAAATTAACCGTTACAAAAATCCCCACTAACAACATATATTAAAGGGAATCACTTTATTTATGAGTTAATAATGTCTACTTTATTCCTATGATCTACTGAGGACTAAAGATACAACCAGAGACATCTGTGTCAGCTAATGATCTCATCAAGGTGATGTGGCCTCTGAAGCACCAATGGGAACTATCTGGGATTAAGGTGTTCCTTTGTACTGTTCAGAACTGTTGACATTGCCATAGAAATGAAATCATTTAGCTATAAAAAAAGAGAGTAGCTTTAGGGTTTGTTGTACATGTTAATGAATCCTTCAGGTTTTTGTTTTAGTATCAAGAAATACTGTCAAGAAATACTGACTAGAAGAAATCTGCTTAACACTTTACACAGCTCATGGGGGCAGTTGAGGTAAATTAAAATCCTTCAGAGCACGACTGCCACAATTTGCACCAAAATCCCACTCCTTCTATTAGTTATAACCTAGTCAAATATCTGAACACGCAGGCGGGTTTTTACACTTATTTCTAGATTTAGGGTGGCTTACTCTTTCCAAGAATATCATTATCTCCAAGGTCCATTATGAATAAAAATCCATAAATCTGCTTAGAAATCATCGAAAAATAGACACCCCTTAAAACTCCAGAACTTCCCTGAGAATAATCCCAATCTTAAATTCCCAGTTGTCTTTACATCCATGCAAACAGGAACTGCCTATAGCTCATTTCACACAGTTTTAATGGTACCGACTTGTCAAACAGTTGTTGCAATTTATTCCGAGAGGGGCACACAGTGTAAGACTTTGAAAATCTCAGCTTGGAGCAATGAAATTACCAAACCAACACTAGAGCTAATAAAAATTTTAATTTTAATATTTTTCTGCCAAGAATGCACTGCGTCTGTCAAAGCAAAAAAAAAAGTTGTAATTTTATTTTTGTATCAAAATATTTTGGTTCAGGCTGGAATACTGATTGGATCATTCAGCCAGAAAAAAGCCCTAATTATTAGACTAATTACTGCACAGGGCACACGAACAGAGAGTAACAAGGAAATTTGTTTTTAACTGCTGTTTCCAATATCCTGTATCCAATATCATTCAGCATTATGTAACACAGACAGGAAACCCATCTCTCAAGACTATGTAGGTCCCTGTTCCTGTACCTTGTCCCATACGCACACAGTTCAGAGGTGTCACCAGACCATCTAGGCACACTGTCTGACCTATGTTGCAACACCAGTAAACCTTTTACAGTTTATCAGTTTGCACTTATTTACAGGGCCATACTTTATACTTAATGTGCTTAAATACCCAAAGCCATCAATATGGTCCTTTAGCTAAGAACTCCTTGCAAATACTCAACTTTTTGTGAACTCTACAACATTTGAAACAATGCAGTATTGCAGCTGGAGTATTTGTGATTCTGCTGCGCTTTTGGTAGTACAGTATTCTGATGCAGTAAATTTGAAGTATGTACACAAACCTCAGCTTATTAGCTTTTTGTTACAAACATTTCAAAATTTGTGCGGAGACCAAATACTACAGTAGACCTGCCATGAAAGCCTGAGCAATGAGTACAGCCAGCATCTTTACAGCAGTACATAACGATGGTGATCCTGCTTTGTCTTACAGCAACGACATCCTTGTATGCAACTGAGCTCTTATGCAACATAATGCACAGCCAATGACCGAGAAAGAGATAAATACACAACTATTCATAATTCAGTTTGCTGCACTGTTTGCAAAGCAGCTTGCTTCAAACTGGCCATAATGTATACTGTAACAATAGAGTTTCTTTCCAAGTCTGCATTTGTATGTTTGTAAATCTACATCATTCACTTCCCCTTGGCCCTTCAGTTGCAGAAAGGAGCAGCATAAGGTATCTATCAACAATCTAAAGTGAGTTTAGAGTGAGACAAGGGAGGTACCTAAACACTGTTAAGTATTTTTAAGCATGTCCGACTGTCTTGTCTTAAAATGGATAGTTTATGTTTAGAGTGCTCAGTTACCTGCAGTAGGCGGTCCCAGTAGCATGGGGAAGCACTCGATGATGGTGACCAGTCCCACAGCACTGGGGAAGCGTTGATTTCCCATCAGGTCCATCAGGCATTCAAATATCAGGGCGAAAACCATGCCAAAACCAATGCCGAAAAATACTGCATAGGCCACCAGGAGGACATGGCTCTTCAGCAGTGGGCACAGTAAGTGGCATGTACCGTTGAAAACCATAGCAAAGCTGAAAAAGTACTGGATTCTGGGCCTGATCCACTTGCTGCTGACTACCAGGCCTGTGCCAGGGCGAACAAACATATCCACAAAGCCCATGATAGAGAGCAGATATGCTGCGGAGTACTCGTCGACACCCTGGGTAATAGCATAGGCTGGCAGGAACATAATGGGCGCGTAGGCACCAAAGATGAACATCATATTTCCTATGAGGTAAATGACGAAGCCTCTATCCTTGAAGAGGGAAAGATCCAAGAACTTCTTAGCATTCGTCATACAGCTCCCTTGTAACTTAGTGTCGCGCTTATTTGGCTGTTCTTCCACCATCTTCTGTGGTACACAAGAGGATTGCTTACAAGGTGGGGTAACAGGTCTCATCAAGGCCCCAGCAACACAGCAATTGAGCATCAGACCCCCGAGGATGAGCAGACTTCCTCTCCAGCCAAACTTGTCCAGTAAATATTGGTTTAAAGGGGCCAGGAAACATAGAAACACTGGACTCCCGGCCATGGCTAATCCGTTGGCTAAGGGACGCTTGGACAGGAAATACTTGCTGATGATGGTGAGTGATGCATTTAGATTCAAGGAGAGTCCACAACCTGTGTGTAGACAGATTGAAAAATACAAAATCACATTCCAAAAATCTTCAGTAAGGAACCCTTCTTGAACCTAAACTCCAAACGGTACTCACTAAATTAAATTAAGACTGATTCTGCTCGGTGCTCATTAGGGTTCCATTTCATTTCAGTTTTGCCAGCTAAAATCTTATCACAGAATGCTGGAATTATTTCAGAAATAATCCCTCCATTTAAGTAGAAATAAATTAGAGAACCTGGGTAACACATTCATTCTCTTGCCATTTTACCCACAATTCAATTTAAGATGAAGAGCTACGGGTAGGGTTGGGATGGTTTATTGTCTGTCAATTGAATCTTCTTCTCTGATTACATGAGAAAGATAATGGAAAAAGTTTTTTGGTTTTTTTTGGGAATATCTCTATTCCAAGTCAGTCCAAACAGAGGATTTCCATATTAAGTTTTAGAGAAGAAAGTGTATTTCAGCAACAGTTTTCTTGCGTAAGAACGAAGCAGCTATACTCTGACTTGACACAGTAAATCATATAGTCACAAAAAAAGTGGCATTTCTGAGTAACCGCGTTGCTATTGTAAGTCTGTGCTACATAACAAAAGTTACTCTAAGCACTGGAGAAGTTACTCTGTGTTGGCCATCTTATCAGTTTTTCTTAACTGTCACAAATCGGACACAAATCTGATTTCACAGTTCTTAACAGCTGAGGAAATCTATGGCCATCCAAAGATCAAGCAACAAAGTGGCATCTCTTTAGTAGGTAAATCTTAATTAGGAAGGCGTGGAGGGATACTGAAGAGTAAAAAAATATTAATGAATAAAAAGATGAAATGTTATAAATTAGGTGTTGTTAACTAATTTACGAAATTATCCTTAAGTACATTAAACGTATGTTCATTTCTGACTGACTGACATTTAGTTAAATTTACTTCTTTTTAAAGTAGCACTCCACTGTTTTCCCACATTATCACAGGTCTTTACTTGTATGGGTAATGATCAATATGTGGTGTAAAGTTCATCAGCGCTCTCTGTACAGCCCAGGCAGCAAACCAGAGTACCCCAGACTGTCCATAAGTTGACGTAGCACATGGACATCAAAAAATACAGCATCTTTTCTGTTGTCTATTCAACTATCAAGCATAATTTTTGGCTGGACCGCAACAGTGGGGCCAGCCCTATAAACATAAATGTCACTGACTGACTGACTGACTGACTGAGTGATTAAGTTACACCATTAATGAGCTGGACAAATGTTGGAATTTCCTCAATGGCCATTGCTCTTTCGAAATGAACTGGCACCAAAAGTTTCTATTGCGTCATCGGGGTTATGTTTAAAGGCCGTGTTGCCAACTTAGCACATTTTTGTTAGATTTACTGCCTTTTCAGACCCCTTTAGTGACTTTTTACCCACAAAAGCCCCTAGCGACAAATCTTGTGACTTTTTAGACAAACCTTAGTTACTTTCCACGGAGGAGAGTCCGTGGAAAGACCTCTCTATGTGTCTGGTTCAATTGACTGTACTGCAGCTGCATAGACGTGAATTAGCTTTTAACTTTTTCTCTGATCATTTTACAAGCATACCTAGCTGAAATCACAGCACAGACAGTGATTTTGTCAGACGGCATTGTGGTTATAAAATCAAGATTTTTGTCTTATTGGGTTGCCTTTCACTCACTATTTCATGGTTGTCCCGTTGTCTGACTATAGAAACAGAAACATGTAAATGAAAACATCTTTATTGGGAATTTGGCTGTATTAAAGTACTGTTTATGTGAGCACAGAGAGTAGGAGAGAAGTAATCAGATAAAGGGCGGTTCAGCCACATACTAGGTTTCTACCTAGTCTTTATTCATTCATTCATCAGTGCAAAAACAAGGATATGATCCCTCAAAATTAAAGATTGATAAACAAATGAACTCAGTTGTCAGCCTTCTTCCATCCTAGATCACTCGAAAAATGAAAATCATTCCTATCTGTTAAAGATTTGGAGACTATTGTTCATGCTTTTATTTCCTCTTGCCTTGACTACTGCAATTCTCTCTATGTAGGAATCAGTCAGTCAGCCTTATCTCGCCTGCACTCAAAATGCAGCAGCAGCAGCTCACTGGTCCCAAGAAGAAAGACCATATCTATCCTGTACTGGCCTCGCGTCACTGGTTACCAGTGAAGCACAGAATCGATTTTAAAATCTTATATTTGTTTTTAAAGCACTGGCACTGGGTTATATATCTGCTATTCTACCACCCCTATCCCCCCACCATTTGTTGGAACACACATCCCAATCAGAGGTACCGCCACCTGGGATTTGAACCCCAAGCCTCTTCACTAACAAAAGGCAATAAAACTGCCTAATACTTCACTGCCTCTCAAGTACCCCATATGTAAGGACTTAACAAAAGAATCCCCTATCCCTGCAAACTGTAACTTTAGCATTGCACAGCTAAGCTAAGTTTTTTACCAATTTGATGGCTACTGTCACTGTTTTTGTCACAACTTTTTTGCTCTATAAAGTCTATTTCTTGAACAATTTATCACTTGAACATCCTCTGTTGCCCTACATAATCTAAAATGTGAACCTTTCAGAGCTTGAACATCCATATACTGACCTGTATGCCTCATATGTATCCACAATTGCTTTTATGCAACCTTGTATAATGCAGTAAGCCTGACCTTGATTGTCCATGCCTACTTCAAATGACATCCCCTCATATAAAAGGACACAAGGATAATTACTTACTGCAAGCCATTCACTGATTCTGTAATGTTTTTCAACTAATTGGCTATCTCTTTGAATATGTGTGCATTTGTGTGTGTACTGTATATGTGCATGTGTGAGCATATGTCTGCATGTGTGCTAGGTAAAACTGCCCGATGCCTATGTCTCTGTGTGCCAGGGCACACGGGGAGCAGAGCAGGGCTCACATATGCCCCCAGGCACCACACATGGCCCAGCCACTTGCTGCGCCTATTAATCCTTCACAGCAGTCCTTGGCAGGGTAATGAGCATTCACATGGTAGCTAGAAGTCCCCACGTGACAACCATCATGGGAGCCTATGGGAGAGTACAGAAGGCCACGCAAGACCATACTCTCTGGGATCAGGAACGTTTTTTTCTTCTTAATTACCATCCTGGTTCTATTCCCCTTGGTGGTCTAACTAACCCCAGGAGCTGGGGCAAATGCCCCGGGCCCTCGAGAAACAGTAAAGCAGCCAAGTCAGGGGAAGCTGGTCTAGTAACCCAGGGATTCTGACATAATCTGAAAAGAAGCAGACTGCCAACCTCCCATCCCCATAAGGGCTTAACCAGGGCTGATGGGAATGGTAAGCAAAGCAGTAAGGAAGTCTGGGATCCATATCATGAGATTAGCTAGCTCATTCACTTGATTGCAAACCCACAGGTACTTTGTTTTAGTTTGAGCTGTGAACTAATTTTCTATGGATTCCTAAGGCTGCTATGCAAGTAGTATAATCTATAAAAACTGGTTACAGCCTTTCAGGCAACAGTGTCACAAGATATAGTAAAAAAGGGCAATATTTAAAGAAATACCCAAGCACTGTACCTCCAATGACGCCAATGAAAAAGTAGATGTAAATGATGGAGTTCCCAAAAGAAGCAGTTACCATAGAGACCCCACACATCAGTCCACCCAGTATTACTATTGGCCGGCTTCCAAAGCAATTGACCAACACACTGCTCACAGGTCCTGAAAAGAAGAGAAAGAAAGAAAGACTGGTTCTGAATTGTCATATGTGACATCTCAATATAAACAGTTTTAGGGATTATCTTAACAACTGCTAATAATCAAAGTTTCAGAGAATAACAGCACCAGTTTTCAGTCTACTGTGGGTCTAAACCAAGGGCAAAAGGACATCACATCAGATGATAGAATGCCTCCACACTTTTGCTTTGCTTTTACTTGGCGACTCATTATACTCTCCCCTGATAATGTAAAATACTACACTCAGTGATCAATCAGCAATTAAACAGCCTTTTATATGCTGTCACTCTTCCCTTCATTTATAACCTTGCCTGAAAGAGTGACACTGCACCAGTCTTTCTGAAGCAGGCCAAAAAATGTCTTTCTTCTCCTTGCTCTGAAGCCCAATCCTTTGAAAATACAATATAATCATTTAAGTCAAACATCTAGAAAAATGGGGAGAGGATCAATCAAACTAATACACAGGCTGACATGATTATTGAAACCTTACCATGCTGCTGCTTTTCAAGGCAGTGGTAGGAAGGGTCTCTGTGTGGGTGGTGATACTTGAAAGCATTCCAGTCAACAGTAAGAGGATTTCATGTATCGAAAACACCTGCTGTCTTCAAGAGGGTGTTTACCAGGGCTAACGATCAATTTCTCAGTGCATGATAAAAAGTCTTTTGTCTTAAATGGAATTTGTGTATGTTCTGTATTACTTCAAAAGTTAGTCTGTTTATTTATTTATGATTGTTAGAACCACCTATGAAAGTTTTAAAGCCTAAATGTCTTTAACCATATTCTTTATATTTCTTTCATAATTAAATGTTCACGTACCATGTTCATCTATGGATTTCTGAATGTACATATACATATACTACAAATAAACAAAGGTTTTGGATTTTCATACATAAGGCAGTATTAGTTACTTCCTGTTGGTATATAGGGCTGGTTTGAAATTTTCAGACAAAGTCAATACCTGAGTTTCGATAATGTTTCGGTAACACTTTTTACGTCACCTGTATCCAACTTTTTGTAGAAAACCTTTAAAGTTGCACTTATCACTTATTTTTGGTGGCAGAAATCTACAACAAGCTAACCATCACACACACATTTCAGATATTATCGTCTACAAAGTTGAAATGGCGAACTATTACCAAACAGTTGAGTATTCAAAAATTCAGCAGACTAAAGCAATATTAGCATTCATTTGGAGTCATTTTCAGTTGACCTGTCCAATCCAAATCCATATTTTTTCCCTTTTTAGCTCTGTTTTTGGTCTCTATCAACTGCTGAGAAAAATATCCGACTCATCAGCTGCTAAAAGCTCAAATTTGTGCGCCAGTAGGGCTGGGTAAAAAGAAGGGGGGAAAAAAGATTTTCTGATTAATCATTCATATGATTCAATACTGATTCTTAAATTCCCAAGATTGATCTTTGCATTCACACCTTTTCTTAGTGAACATGTACATCTGCACTAAATGTCATATGTATTCAGTGGTTTCTTTCTGTAAGTGGTTCATTTTGGGGCTGAACGATGTGAGTTGTTAAAACATGCAGAAAAGGGTTATTTTAAGTTCAAAAGTAACATTGATTATAGCTGGCTATATGAGCTACCTTATGTTAACAGTCCTGTAATCTGTGATGTGAATAATTGATAGTCTGCGTGGACCTGAGTTTAGCTAGTGTTAGCTGCCGGGGATCTAACACTAGCTAGCCAGCTGTCTGAAGATATCAAGCTGATGCATTGTTAACACCAACAGTGCAGATGCATTAGTGGACAGACTTTCTGTTTCTGCCCTGTGCTTCAGAGTAATTATTTCAAATGATATCTGTACTTAGTTTAAACATCTGCTGCTGACAGTCCATGTATAGCTGTATGGGAAAGCAGTTTTTTATTTTTTTACACGTGCAGGCCTAAAAAAAATATAGATGTATGATGTTTTGGCATTTTTTAATTGCCAAGGAAAATAAATCCTTGGTCCAAAATTTTGTAGTTGGAAAATGTGTTTACATTTTAGCCTATAATGTTCACTTTACACAATTTTTTATTCAAGGAAACCAGTGTTGCTCACTTGTTGAATGTAGAATAAATGTAAGCTCCGGGATCAATTCTGAAAAGCAATTTATACAACACTGGTATTTATCTGATGCAACTGAATCATCAAGTATTGAAGCGAATCAAAATGAATTGATTCTGGACTCTGAGAATCAAAATTGAATCCTTCTTTTGTTTTTTTTCCTTTTTTGTTTCATGTTGAACAGTAAAGAACTGTCCCTCGACAACATTATCTGCTGTACTACTGTAACTACTGTACATGAAATAAAAATACCCATCCTGTGGTTATACAGTTAACCAGGTGCCTGCAGGGGTCAAAGATAGATCATCTTTCTCACAATAGCTGTGTCACAATAGGGCATCTCTTGCACTACCACATTTCCACTCCCATTATAACTTAATCATTTGGACTCCTTGAGTCAGAGGTTTTCAGAAAAGGCTGTCATGTGTCTCCCATGGGGACCTGGTGTCAGACCCCAGTGTGTTCAACCTTCCTCTGATGTATACCTCCTGTCTTTCTCCTCCACTGGGTGACATTGCCAAGGGCAATATGATAAAGCCCTGTGCCTGAGCCACAGTGGCGGGGGAATATTTCACCAGTTTGGCCTCCCTGAATTGAGTGAAGTGGAGTCACACACCCTCTTGTTCTTGTAACCTTGAGAGTGGCTAGTGATGAATTTATGTGAAGTCTACACAAGACTTTTATTTTGGAATTTTTTGTGTTTTTAAATGAGTTATCCAAAGTACGCCGAATACCACAGTATAGTGTAGAATGAGACTAGAGTTGTGGAAAAGTCATTTTATAATTCTCAGATTGCTTTGCCTGTTGTGAAAGCAGTGGTGTGGCACGTGTATCTTATTTGACATAGACCTGGACACAAATTTTTTGCAACACATGCATTCATTCACCTATCCGTCACACAAACCTTTTATTCTGCAAAGATGAGCGTTGCAAATGTTGTTCCAAAAAAATTCAAACCCATCCCTTCTTTATAACCAGTGAAAATTCTGTCACTAGTACACCAACACTACATTGTGGTTGAAACAGTGGACCAGGTGTAGGCTTGCCCCATCAGTTGTGAGATGTAATGGGGATCCAGCGACCCTGAGGTTTTGAGTTTTCTGCCTTCCATCTGTTTTAACACACATTTGATAGCTATCAACCAGTCATCATAGATAGCAGATAGCAGATATGACACTGACAGGACCTAATAAAGTTGAGGTTGTCATGTGTCATCAATAAAATAAGCAAGATAAACAGCAGAAACACGCTGTTCCTGTTACAAAGTAATCTACCAGGAATTTGGGCTTGCACTTATTTGATGGACCAACTGTTAACGTTTTTGCCAGACAACCCTGCCCAGAGACCTCTGTTTTGACACCAAAGAAGTGGTCCCATTCAAACGAATCAGGAGACTGCATTTCTTTGAGCAACACTGTTGTCTGTCTGAACCCGGCCTGAAAAAGTGCCACAAGATTTAACTGGTCACAAGAGTATTAAACGTATAGGAAATAAGATACAAAAAAATTTCCTCAAACAAAGTTGTTTGTTTTTCATACCTTTCTCAAATCTTAACTTTTGTTTTTTGAAAACATGTAAAGACCTCTACCTCTTAATAAAAAACTATTAAATCAAACATTCTGAGAGGGTAACATTGATTCAAGTGCTCACAGCTCATTGACATTTTTAACCTGCAACAAGGGCTTGTAATTACTAGCAGGCATTGCTTGGCTAAGAAAAGTTAAAAATCCAGAAAGGTCAAGAACCCCTACACAGAAGTAGTGCATGGATGGGAACAACTGTTGCCTAGTCTGACAGTGCTATTACAGGCCCAAGTGTAGTTGCACACATTGCACCCCCATTAGTGAGGTTATTTACATATATACTGTATGAACCTGAATGTTTCAGGAGAAGAGCTGAACTACTGTTAAATGACTCAGATTAAACTGTGTCAGTGTGGATAGTTAAATTAAAGTCAGGTGAGTATTACAAATCTACAACATTCACCTTATTAGGCCAGCCTAAAGCTATTTCAGTCGGTGCAGTCATGTGAAGTCAATTTCTCAATTTTCTATCTGGTCCGAATTAGTCTGCAGCACAACCATACACAACAGTTATCCTCTTTGTACCGAAGAAAGATGCCAAATAGTATGATTTTTCCATTGGCTATATAAATGGAATTTACTTCTCTTATTTTGGCCATAATGCCGATTGATGAGACAGATGTAAGGCGATTTAAAGAGTGTTTTCTTCAGCAGACCATTATAAATGCTAGTTGTTTGAGTTGAGCTTGGTGTGTCAGAGCCCTGATGGAACACAATACAACACAATCCAAAAGGACCAAAAGAAATAAAAACAACCAGGTTAACCTGCAGTCTGTTACAGCCGATACAAAAGCATTCTACAGTCTTGTAAAGGGTATTGATTTAGAATGTGTTGTTTCCAGAACCTGTGAAGATATGTTACCTCGTGATACACTGAATTCCAAACTGTTCCGCTGAAACTTCCTATTTAAAGTTAATGTATTTACGAAATCAAATGGCTTTTTATTGATGCAGCATATCTGCTGATATAAGCCTATCGCAGATATATCAGCATATGTCGGCCATTAAGTAACAAAAGATTGCAGCAGAGTTATACCAAAGGAATGTCTGCGGTAGCGTAGAAACAGTGGTACCATTTCATAGTGTGTCCAATGGAGAGACACTGATTTTAAACTGTAAAATGTCCCGCTTTGGGAGTTCTTTTCCATGAGGCATCGATATTTTTAGCTGTGCTCACCACACCATCACCTCATTTATTATGATTTGTACTGAACAGTGTATTTTTGTATTAGGAAACACAACAAATGATGTACAGGATCATAAAATTGGCTGAGAAGCTACGTATTTGAGGGGAAATCTGTAAACATTGAATAGTGACGCTTTACAAATGCTTTGTTTAAATTAAGCAGGCCTTTGAAAGACATCTTCCTAGACTAGGATATTATCAAGTAATATCCACATGGAACAAAGGCAAATTCAGATTTTTTAGGGTAAGACTACCACTAAACCTGTCCATATAGTATAAAGGGAATTATATGTCAATTATCTGACAGTGATAATTTGTTCACAGGTAATGCTACTGATAATGGTGATTATTTTTCCAAATGGGCAAGCCAATGTAAATTGTACGGATTGAATCAACTCACCGCCTGCATACATGGCAGCTAGCATGATTGAGGAAATCCATGCTATGTCACTGTAGCTAGCCCCTAAGTGGTCTTGGATCGATTTGAAGAAAATGGACAGGACTTTCGGCGTGGAGTAGGCAAATCCAATGGAAATATGGGCCCCAAATACTACCATCCAGCCCCAACCACCATCCAGGGGTTTGTAGCTCAACTCATCTGCTGGTGCAGGGGACATGTTCCTGTTAAGACAGCGTCAAAAAACATATGTGATGTTGTATGATCAAAACAACAAAACACAAACTAGTAACTTAAAAAATCTAATACATATAGTATGTTGCATATTTAATAGTGCTTAATTGTGTACCACAGACAGTCATATTTACATGCAAAATTGATACTTTTACTTTTACTTTCCCTCAACGTCATGGCAGCAAATGAATAGCCAAATTTCAAAATAAAAGACTGAACATATCACTCCTAAATTAACTGGCCTTTAGTTTAATACATGGGCTAACACGTGGCAACAAAGTCAAAGTTATTACTGTTTTCTGATGCTGTGAAAGATTTGTTTACAGAAGTCATGTTTGCAAAACACAAGAGCAGGCTATAACTGACCTAGCAGGCTTTCATAACGACGAATGTGCTTGATTTGAAACGCAAAAACTCTTTTTTCACCATGAAATCAAGCTCTTCAGTTAAATACAGTGCCTACTAAACATGAACCGAGTGGTCATAAAGTACTCTTTTGGCTTTTAAATGATCGAGTTTACTACGTTTTTTTTTTTGGCTAACACCGAATGCAGAGATAGCATTGCAACAGGGTGTCTGATTTATCAGGCTCACATCGTTGAGATAAGTGTAACGTGTTATTACCACAGTACAAACAACTGAAGTGCCAGTCGCATTTGTTGAGTAGTGAGCCGGTGCAGGTAGCATAATTCTAACGAGAAAACGCTAACCGTTTTTTTCCTCGCCCAAAACTAAAGTCCGGGTCTACAACTGGTAGCAAACTCCAAAGAGACGCTTTCAATGAAAAAGGGGGCTCGAGACCGAAGTAGCTACCTCGTGGAAAATGACTGAAACCAGTGATGCAAAGTAACCTAACTCTCCTCGTATTAAAGACGGACACGCTCGCAAATGTGTTTAAAGTCCGAGGAGACCTTACCGTTCACCGAGCGCCTTCGCAGCCCGCTTGTCTCTACGAAGTTAGTGACCAAAGTTTCAGCGTGCTGCTTTACTTGATGTATGGTCACGTGGCACATGGATGCCCTAAGGCTTTTGTCAGTTTTGACGAGTTTCAGGAGGACCGGTACAGTAGCTTCGTCCCCTCTGCATGTTGTTTAGCCTATAGCTCACACTCCTGTCTTTGGTTTGCCGTTAAAACATCCTACACAGATACACTGCGAGTCAGTTTAACGGGGGGTTGACTCTACTTTTCAATCCATTGCAAGTCTACTACGTGTGACTGTAAACGACTCGTGTCTGTGAAAAATGTAACAGCGTACCGTTAAAAGTGGAAAATAAATGAACATAATACACTTTTAATAGTTTTATTTTCAAATTATGTGCAATGTGAATTTCACAGTTGAGCTGAACCACCACAACAACCTGAAACCCAAAACAGACAAATCAGCAAAGTAAGAGTAAGGAAAGTAATGCATGAGGAACACAATGGAATAGCACCCATAAGCGATGCATGTAGATAACCAGAATGAGCTAAGTACGGCAGCCCAAGGCCCCTAACTCTTGAACACAGATAGTAGTTTTATAGCTTGTTGTATGACATGACTGGTGTTTGAAACATGACGTAACAATGTAGTTACATGATCTGTAATGATTAGTTTCGGTGAGATGTTACAAAGAAATACTACTGTACTACAGAGGGAAAAAAGAAAAATCAAAATGTATCACTCGTGTGGATAATCATTTTTTTTCTCAACAGAGCAGGATTACTCTACCATAACTAAATAGGTAATTACATAAGAAAAAAAAAAACAGCCACTGGAGACAACAAAAAGAAAATCACATCTATTTTTTCAAGTTATAAAAGAAACTGAAGTTTAAAAAACTGTGCAAGTACAGCAAACCTATAATACAGTATATTACACATAACAAAAACATTTAAATACAGTACTGTGTATCAGTAGAAATCCTGAGAGTTCTCCGTTCCTGGTTCTCAAATGGCCATCTGTAGACCTGTGGATGAAGCTCAAACCTTCTCTCACCCTTAATGAGGGCTGTTTTGAGGGTATTGTTCAAGCTGGGTCAATTAAGAGTCAGCTCAAAGTAAGTCAACAGTGGACCTTCTCTTGGAGAAGTTGTAGTCCTTATTGAATGTGACTTCTAGTATTAATTTCCATGTAAATCTCTTAGATGATTGCTATATGGTTACTAAAACCTTTTGTGTGATAGAGGGGCACTCTTTGTTAAGATAAAATACAAGGGAAATGAGTAGTGCAAAGATGACACAGGAACCTGCATGAGGAAATTGACGGCACTGAAAATGTCATACTTTGACAGGGAACGCCACTCAGTGGTGGTATTACTTCCTCCATACAAGATTGTCAAAAAAAAAAAAAAAGCAGCACCAACAGTTTGTGTCCTGTGTGATGGCATCTAAAGACGGATTCATGGCTGTTAGATGAATTAGCACAGAACCCAGGCCACCCTCACTTGTTTATAGTCTGCTTGAGGGTGCTTCGTAAAGTTTGCAGTTAAGGACTGCTGAAGTGGAGAGTGATCAGTGCAACGCTGAGTAAGACTTTTCAGATGCTTTTCATCAGAAGGAAAAGTTTTTGATTCTGATGCCCATTTTGTAGCCACAGGCACATTGGCATCCCGAATGATCTGCACGAAATTACGCATCACTTTAAGCCTGCACCAATGCAACAGCCAAACAATCATTATTGGAACCTATGTGATTTTAACTAGCAGAGACAAACACACAAAACAGTTAATGCACTTTTACTAAGGTAATATAACGTAATACAGCCTAATCACAGTCCCATGAGTTATTGCTACCACAAGTCTTTTCAATGTCCAGATCAACTATAACAAGACCTCAAATGCTTTTTTGGCATTTAAGAGGAAGGCTCTTTCAACCCTTTTCAATGTATAATCCAATGTCGAAAAACAACCTAAATAGAGCTCAATGCTGAACTGAGCTTTTCACACAGTTGCTTATTCAACACAACAGCCTGAAATGTCCCTTTTCTCCTAATCAAATATCTCTGAAGTTTCTGAGGTAAGCCTGTTGGTTGGTCTGAACTTTCCACTTAGTGTTGCCACAAATTTTACTCTGTCCTTATTTCTCCAATGTGGAGAATGAGTATTCTAGCATTTCACTTAAGTTGTCTTCACATGTGACATAAAATGGATGTCAACTCAAAGAGTGGGTGTTAAGAGCCCCAATGCAACTAGAATCTCAAACAAAACTTAAAAATAGCTCGGAAGCCACACATAGTGTATTGTTTGACACACCGATGTTCGTGAAGGAAGAGAGGGCTATGAAAATATTATTCGAGCTTCAAGCTTCAAAAACACTAAGGTAATGTAAATCACAAGCACACTTCAAATTAAAACTCATCTATAAAATAAGCTAAAGAGAGACTTGAGCACAGAATAGAAAAAAAAAAAAACACACACAAACCTCAGAGCCAACAACCTGCTAATGAGCTAAGGTACTCATCTTACCCGTATGAATATATAGTTTATATAGTTATTTATATATATAGATTTCCACTTTATGCTGACACGTAGCATCCATATCTCCAGAGGGCACTTTTATCCTGCCTATACCCTCATTCGCATGCTTATCATTTGTAAAAATCCTTACCTATATATGTATCTAAAACAAAAATAGAACAGCATGGCTCAACAACAAGCAAAAAATAGGATAATTGCACTTATGATTCATTGTACGGTTTTGTTAAACAAGCATCAGTGTGGGTAGTTGGTGCTGTCTGGAAAAAAAATACTGCAATCTTTAAAAGCACCCCCATTTTGATCATGTTAAACCAAAGTTTGAACAACTTAAGACTTAACCAAAAATGGTCCATATGGTGCAAACCCAAGGTAACACCAGGCACAAGGCAGGCAGGACCACACTACTCCCTCTGCCTCATAGATTGGGTTCACAAAAGGAGCAACCTCAAAGCACTTTCTGTAGACACTGTGGGTATAGTTTGGCCACCACACATTCAAAATGGCGACCCAAATCCCAGAGACGGTCAGGTGTCTCATAGACTTTGGTCCATACATCTGCCTCATCGTCGTACTGGTAAAGGGAGTTCTTGCGGCTGGTGCGAAACACGTGTTCCTCCACCATGACCTGCGTGGCTCGTACAAACAGGTGCAGCTTGCCTTGTAGCAGCATGGCCTTGATATACGGGCTCGTGGCTTGGTCAAAGGGGAGATCTTTCTTGCGGCTCCAGGTGTTTTTCTCAATGTCGTACACCTCCACAGTGAAAGTACGCTGGTGGTTCCTGCAGATGCCAGCAATGTAGTAAATGCAGTTCTTATACAAGGCAGCCAGACCTTGACTCCGAGGGACACTCATCGGGGCCAGGTGACTCCAATAGTCCTTACGGGGATCAAAGCAGAAGAAATATTCACCTGCGGAAAACAAAAAGAAACGTAATTTCAGAGCTGTGATCAAATACTTTAACATATTCTCTTATACACATTTTTCATAAAATCAGATAATTTTGAATTAATGAGAAATTTGACATGATTCACCGTCGTCTTCAGTCCACTGTAGCGATTGCATAGTTTCAATTAAGCTGCATAAACTCACCTTGGAGGACATAGATTCGGTCTCTGTACTCCACAGCACTATGAAACTCCATGGCAACTGGCATGGGACTGACTGCTGTCCAACAGTTGTCCCTGGCATCATAGCACTCTACTGACTTTAATGCGTTCCGCCCGTCCCCTTCATAAACTCGGCCTCCCAGTGCATAAAGCTTCCCACAGCAGTGCACAAGCCTGCAGCCTATCCTCGCTCTAAGCAGAGGTGCACGTGGAAGCCATCGGTTGCCGGCATGTTCGTACTGCCAGAAGTCACTCTCTGCTCGATGGTCTATGGACACCTCACTGTTGCTCGGCCGATAACCACCAGCAATGTAAATGTCGTTCTCTGAGGACACCAAGATACCGACCTCCCGGAGATCATTGGGTGGTTTGCAGAGCTTGAACACCCTTCCTGTGGCTGTGTCCAGGCAAGGCACCGTCTGCTTCTTCCCTGAGTGTTTGTGAGCGGCGTCAAAACAGATGACCATCTCAGAAGCAGTCATACCCAGGCGCTGTGGGCAACCATTGGTGCCAGTGAGGCGGGCTTTGGCCTCAGCAGGGTCTTTAGACAGGGACAGGGCACAAGCAAAGGGGGCAGGTATCCGATTGAGGAAGGCCTCATCCAGCAAGGGCAGACGGATGCACTGGGAAAAAACCTCAGCTAGGTGGGCCTCACGGCCAGGCAGATCATGCTCCAGCCAGCGGACAATGCTCTCATAGACATGCTCTTCCTTCTCCACGTTGAGGTCATCATTGTTCAAAATACTGACCAGCTGCTCCTTGGTCATCTGGAGGAATTCTTGCTCCCGTGACACACACAAGAACTACCACAAAATATAAAATGTTTCAGTTTTTTGCAGCCAAACACACAGGTCACAAACAAAGCACTGTTATAAAATGGTGTTGTCACAATACCAAAATTATGACTTCAATATGACACCTGCCTAAATATCTGGATACCAATAGTAAAACGGTACCACAAGCCTTTTCTCATTTATTGTCATTTTTAAAACTAATTTGCCTAAATATAAAACTAGAAAATGCACTCAGTAGAGGAAGTATATTGAGTCATTTGTGTTCAATCTACTTCAGTGCACTACAGTAGTGTGCAGGGTAATAATCCTGGGTTTGTCATATGTCATGCCATTTATGTTTATTATTTCATGTTAAGTAAAATTGTAGTTTATGTGCTGTTAAGTGTTTTCTTGTTTGTTTTTTCGTACATTTAGGTGTGTTTTTGACCATGAATTAGTAAAGTTATAATATCAATAATCGGATTATTGTAAATAATTGGATCAAGGTCATACTGTTATTACAGCTTTTATATGGTATGCAGTAATCTGGTGTCCCATATACTTGAGTTTATGTGATTTCTTTGATAGTTAACTTTATATTTGGAAGCAGATAAAAGTTAATAAACAGCAATTAACAAGACTGAATACACCTCCTTGGCGGAGCTCTGCACTCCACTGAGCGCACAGAGCGTAAAAGAAATAATAATTGATAAAATGTACATGCCATAATTACCATTACTGATTGAGTATAAATTGATCATTTATAACTGGTGATGTTGATCTGTATACTTGTGAACGCCTGATTTTTAACAGCTTGCAAGTTATGGTAAAGTTAACATTACCAATGTGGATGTTGCCTTTGCATATAGAGATGTTTGCCACATTGATAGGTTGGCTAAAAAGATGAAGCCAAATTAAACAGTTATCACTGCCCTGAATGGCCTCATCAAACTCCAATGGTGAAAAAAGTTTGCTTGTCACAAAATAAATCACATTTGTTTGCCTAATATTTCAGGGCACGGGCATGATGTAATTATGTTATGTATCACAATTGCTAACCTGTCACTCTTTAAATTCTTTGAACAGGTCAGCATGTCTGTCGGCGAGATGCTTTGCCAAGTTGGACGTGTGGGATCCCTTGGTCTGCGTAGGTTTAAAACATCTTTTAACAATGGACTTTGTGGTGTCCGTGTGCTTGCCCTCACTGTCTTTTATATAAGCAAAGTACTCCCATATTTCGCTTCATGCATCTGCTTTGACAACAAGTCGTAGACAGACTACAAGAGCACTTGTATTTGCAGCCATGCCTCTCATTTTTTTGCTTTCATGGTGAGTGGAAGCAGAGCACAGGGAGTGCAGAGAGTAGAAGCAGGAAGCAGAGCACTGCACATACACACTGCCCCGCTGTTGCACATAGACGCAACTTAGGAAATACAGCTCTTATTAAAACACTGTCGTTCTTAAAGTATAAGCACTAGTAAAATGGTATATAGTACCATTTTAACGGCAGTGTATTGCGATACATTTCTATTATTGGTATACCATGCAACACTAAAATATAATAAAACACTGTGAATGAATTAATAAAAAAGTAGAATAAGGTAGCAGCAGGCATAATCATTCAATAAGAATGCAAATAGCCAATCCTATGCTCATGTAAACTGACCTTCTTGCGGATGTAGTCCTGTGAGCGTTCCCTCAGCTCCTGGTGCCCATAGGCATCAGCAAACATGTAGACCCCAATGCAGTTCTGTGGGTCAAGCCGGCTGATCATGAACTGGGCACACTGGTCCTGCAGGGCAGGAATCTGGAAAATGCTGGCTGCAGTGAAGAGGGCCTGGACATTGGACTCAGAGAGTGTGACCCTGGATGTGTAGGCATAGTCTAGGACAAGGTGCATGGATTCAGATTCCACCCCAACAATTCTGACCTCACGCTGGCTGCTCTCTGTAAGGCCACTGGTGAACATGGACCTTGCAGTGATGGTGGAGAAAACAGAAATACTTAAACTATATTCAACAATTCTCACGATAAAATGTGACAAGAAAATATGATCTGAATATCATGACATTTAATCAGTTAACCTGTTGCCAAGTTGACTCCAAAACCACGACAGGTTTTAATATTTCCTGCTACTGAAATGTAAAAATACAAACATTTGTAAACATCCTCCAATTCATACCTAAAATACGGGCTGATTGCTGCAAGGACATTTCGGTGACATGAGAAAGTCTTGCCATGGTCCACTTCTACTACAATGTCTGTGAGCTGTGCTTCATCATACAAGGCTTTGAGTTGCTGAAGGATGTTACAGGCATGAACAGCATCTACCCCATTGTAGTTGGTGGTTGGAGGTGTTCCATTTTGTACTTGTGACAGCTTCCCTACCTCTGAACAACACAGCACAAAGAGAGAGAAAACACACAAGATTAGCATTCTAACACCCTCGATCCAATCCTTTTCCATTGTTTTGCAGTCTAATGAAATGAGAAAAATAAACATGGGTTGATGACAACACCAGTACACTTTCATACATTTTAACAGAGCACAAGATGGGACAACTGACAGTTGACACAAAGGTAACTACTTTAAATGCTAACCATAGGGATTATAAATCTATACCATGTTAAAATAAACCAAAATTGTATACATATTTATCAAAATGGTTTACTGTAAATAAATACTGCAAAGGTTACTGAAGCTGTGTGTTTTCAAGTCAGAAAGTTACAGTATATACTATGGTTTCAAAATAGTCACCACTAAATCAAAGCTCAGTTAAGTATTATGACTTACAGTATTTATGGGCCACAAGCATATTTGGCTCAGTTATAATAATGAATATGGCCACTACAGAAACGTTTCACCTCCTTGTGTTTTTTACATCTGCTTGTTTCTAACTTTGAGCCAAAGTTGTTCATGTTCTCACGGACCGACTCAAGACATAGGGATAACATATGGGCCTATAAACTCATGGGCTCTGTGGTGTTCCTTTACACTAGTGGTCTGCAAAGTAAACATGTTTCTTATCACATGTGTAATGGCAAGTTATACAAGTGGCACCCCGATTTTATGCCTCCTGTAATATTTCACTACAGCCATATATTCTTAACGGCAAGAGAACAAAAACTTTTCCAACAAATACCTCGTGTTGTGCAACGCTAACTCCTTGACAGGACAAAGACTCGCGACGAGTGAACAGAGAACTACTGTCTCGCCAGGTGGTAGCTAGCTTGCTAACACCTCACATAATTGCTCAGTGCCCACAGTAACTGTGTGGGTAGCTAGGCAGACTGAAAGCCAACTTTAACAATACAATTTATTGAATAGTCCGGCTGTATAATTGTTCCTCGGAATGTTTGTTTATCACGAAAAACAGCAGAGCTCGCGGTTACGTTAGCTAGTTGACATGCCAGCTTAACTTTTAGCAGACAGCTAGGCACCAAGCTAATGTTAGCAAGCTTTCTTTGACACAACATTGCGAGATATAAAGGGCGATAAAAACCTCATATGTTTTCAGTCCTAACGTTTAAACCTTAAAAACATAACAGTATTTAGCGGCACTTCTAGGGCATTAGTACTGATAAAAGGAACTATGAGTACTACTTGTCTAACCTTTGTCTCTTGTCACAAACAAGTGTTTACACAATCAGCTGTGGATAGCGAGCTAACCGGTCGAAAGTTAGCCAGACAGCTAACGCTAGCTGCATAGGCAGGCTAACGACAACCTACACTTTTGGGGAGTCGTTTAGAGGCTGACCCCTTTCAACAGGAATGCAACATGTCACGACTCTTTCCATGACTCTATAGGACTATACTCCGCAAACATATCAACATACAAATGACAACTTTAAAATGCGTTATTTAAGTCTGATTACTACACAAAACAATGAAGATATCGCTAACCTCCACTGGCAGCCATTCTCTCCAGTCTGTCTCGGGGCAGACCGAGAAACGTCAGTGAGTGCATAGCGGAGCCCCGGAAACAAGGAACAGCCAATCACAAGCAGAGCACGGATCTCACAGCCAATCACATCCCTTTCATCTGAAATGGGGAAAAAAGTTTATGTATGTGTGTGAAAATGATAGACAGTAAAGGAATTACAGACGGCACTCAGTATAATCAAGCAAAAAGTCACGGCAGGCCGTTTAAACAGGTGGATACAGAGCAGCCCAAAGTAGAGAGGAAGCACTCTGTGTGAAGCAGTAACATGAGTTATCATAAACATGTTGGTGCACTGGAAGCAGACACAACTCCTGTGAGGAATTAATTTTCTTGGCATTTGTACCTATTAACCTAGTCCTATAGGTGAGATGGCAAATAAAATGGATAAATCATAGGGGTCGATGACACCACCAGATTTGGTTTCGGTCCTCTAACAACCAGGACCAGGATCACCAATATCATTACTGATACTGATACTTTTAAGTGATACTTTTTTACTTCTAAGGGAGATAATATGTCATCATTCGTGAGGTGAATGCATTATTCATAGGCTACACCTGAATATATTTTTATTAACACGAAATAATTAGGCAAACATGAGGTATTTCTTTTTATTCTTCTCTGTTAATGACTTATTTACATGTATGTTTAAACACAAGACAGTTTTAATGTCTTTAAGACTGAAATGAAAGCCATTTCCACTTTATATGAAAAGTAATAAAGACAAGGTTAAAACACATTTCTTCCAAAAAAAATACCCTTTAAAATTACCATCCTATTTCAGTTTAGTATATAATTTATAATTTATATACCACAAACAAAGATTTAATTAAATACCAATTGTTTTTGGGGGCTTGCATTGTGTATGTACCAAAGAGTACTCAATATCCTATAATAGAAAGTTTCAGATCAGGTTTTCCATATTCTTAACACAGGTTTATTGTTAAAAATATTAAAGACCATAATCAAGAAGTTGTAAATTGTGGTGCCACTATGCCACGTAATTTAGGCAGCAATAGTCCATATTTTGTCGGACACAGGTTTGCTTATTAATGTACAGTACATGATGAAGTTTAAGTTTTAAAGGCCAACATCACCCTTAAATGGGACCGTACAGTGTCTGAATGAATATAACAAATATGTCACATGTGCTCCTCAGTTCTGGATACTTGGGTACGTTGGTTTGATTTTCAATGCCACATGGGGAAAAGTATATTGCTCCATTGCAGCCTTGCCAGATTTTGTGGTTGCAATTCCAGTATGAGGAAAACAATGGGCTTAACCCATACAACACACAATGATAGCAACAGCATTATATTCCAAATCGGTTTTTCTTCAGTGGGGAAATGACAACAGTCAGGAGAGAGGGGGAAATACTATAAATAGCCACAGACACACAGATATTTTGGGAAACTCTTGCTCCCCTTAGAAATTCTATAATTAGATTTTTCAAGAACCATGGTGTGTCTACATATTGCCTGAATAAAAATTGTATCCAAGCAATCAGATTCCAGACACAGGCCCAAAATCTCTTTGACAGTGAAGCAAGCACTGAAAATTTTCTTGCAATTTGAGTGAGTGACAATGGGAGAAAACTGTTGATTTGCTGTAGAATCAAAATACTCCCGAAGCAAAATTTGCTTCAGATGAGTTAATATAACACCAACAACAATGTGACACTTGCCTTGGTGTAGCTTCACTCTTGCATTGTGATATTCTCCTACATTAATCTTACTCCTGCTTTATAAAACTAACACGATTTTCTATCATTCAACATGAAGCAAATCATCTTGTGATGCAATATTGAATTAACCTCATGGTGCATTTATTTTTTCAGTCATTCTTTTCTGTTTCCTTTTCATCTGTTGAAGTCCTCTGTTTCCCAAACCTTAGAGAGTGGGTGCAAAGTTGTTAATTTCAGTATGATTGCATGGACATATAAATCTCAACTAAAAATCCAACCAATCCTCCAATTATTTGTAGGTAAAGTTCAGCCTTTGAGTTGATCAAAATGTCAAAATCAAAGCATCAAATATCACAATTGTTACATTTAGGCAGGTGAACCCAAATGCAGAACTCAGACTCATGGTGACAACGATCAAGAAAAGGTTTATTGTAACACTAGAGTAGACTAGAGGGAGAAGGGATTCCAGTAGACAAAGGATGAGGGGAAAGGAAAATGGCAGATGGCAGGGCAGAGCAGAGCTGGGAATGAAGGCTGGGCTGGCAGGCAAGGGGGTGAGGCGAGGAGCTGACTGGAGAGGCAGAGGAGTGAGGGAAGCTTGAGGCCGATGGAGATGAGCTGGCTTTGCGGTGGGGAATTGTGTGGCGGGCGTGGCATGCAGAGAGTCGAACAGGCAAGTATGAGAGGATCCTGGAACACAAGGAAAGACTAGTTAGTAAAAAGCAAATACACAAGGAGAGAACTTGGAATACACTGTTCTATGTGGCCTTAGCGTCAGATACGAAACTGGCTTAAACGACAATCTGGAGGGGAATGGATGAAGAACCACGGTAGATTTACTGCTGGGCTGATGAGTAGATGGATTGCGGGTGTGCTGGCAGATTGGAAATCAGGGAGTCGGGAGATAGAGAGGAGCACTACGCTCATGACACAGACACACAAACACAGAGAGAGACAGACAGAGGAGACACAGCGTAAGGGGAAAAAACACCAGAAACACCAGGAATAAACTGGAGTCATGGCCAAGACTATGACAACAATTGTTTTGGATCTTAACTACAAACTAGAAAGTGCTGGGGAACAAACTTTCCAGGCAGCTACACAACTGCACAATACCCAAGATGTGCCATTTTATATAATACAACATGATACAACAGCAGTGATTTAAGCCTCAGAGACATGTGTGGAAAAGATGCTTGGATAATTGAACATATTTAGCTGTAACTGATTAAACACTCTTATTAAAATCAAATGGGAATCAGCTGGTAAGAGATTAATGGAACCAATAAATATTTGAATGTTTTAGTGAAATTTGTTACATTCTACATGTTGGTGGTTTCTCATTAAACAGGAAATTAAAATGATATTGAATGGTAGAAAAGCTACAGTTGTTATGGAAGGTTGCTATTTATTTTAATCAGCCACTGCAGAATGTGAGAAATGTGCACCTACCAAAGTTTGATTTTAGTGGGTTTATGCTGATGGGAGAAAACACAAATGTTGCACAAATGTTGCCCACCACAACTCTTTGTTAGCATAGTGTGCTTTTGTGGCACAGTTGGCAAAGGCACATTATCAGTAGTAAAGATAAGAGTTCTATAGCCACAACAGGTCAATTAATTACATTTCTAACATTAATCAACCATGCTGCTGTGTTCCAAGGACAGATTTAAAAGAGTGTGTCTAATTTTTCCAACATTAAATAAATTTTCAGAAGAGTGTAGCCTTATTTACACTTAGTCTTTGCTCGTTAAGACTGTGTTTTAAAGTGAAACTGGAAAATGTCTCATTAAATTGCCTTTCATTGCCCACCCCAAGGCAACAAAAACTAGAAATTTAAATGAAACTTCAATGGTTGCAGACTTGTTATGCCTGTAACATGTCTGCATGTTTTCATATTTGTCTTCAAGTCATCAAACATCTCTTTATCACATGTAGCCCATGAATTTTAGATCACATAGGGTTATGTTGGCTTAAAAGGCTGGGTAAACTTGTATACTGTATTTCGTATAATCAAGGTTGAATAAAATGAGTTTAGGTGGGTTTGTTCAGCCTGGCATCCTCACCCTTACCTTGGAGAAGCATGTGAAATTTTTGAGTAGTAGTGACAGAGACAGTGGAGGGGAAATGCCCTCAGGTCACACTAAACAAATGAATATTTTTTCAGACCTTTTCTCAATTATTCATTTTACATCCATTCATTCTATTTTGTATTTGTTACATTTTACATTTTACATTTTACATACATTTAAAACAGTGATTATAAAAATGGTAATGAGTCTCTTTACTGGATGTCTGAAAATGATTGCTGTGTTTCCCTTTTAAAAAGTCCAGCATTTCTGTTTAAATGCCATTCTCCTGTCTAATGGTACTGTACAAGTCCTGACCCCCAACCCCCCCTTATGTGCCACAGCAGTTTTTTTTTTGATTAGGTAAATGAGGCTTGATGATGGCAGAAAAAGGAACTTTACTGACAGGATATTATATGTGCTAAACTGGTCAAAATATACAGTAACATTCCTCTAAGGAATGATTTTCACTTTAACAAAAACAAATAAGCACGTGTTTCTAAATCTCTCTATCTAAAGGGAACATTTAAGATTAAATATTAATAGTTGCCAAAGGAAACATGCATTTTTCATCTACCAATTAAGTCAAACTTGAATATCTCATTTGAATTCCCTATTATTATGTTGATTGCATATTTCAAACTCTTCACACAAACTGCCAACAGTAATGAGGCAATGCCCTTTGTGGCGATGGCAGTTGATAATTCATTGCAGTTTGAGCTCTCTATCAGAATCGAACTGGGAGTTTGCTGCGGTGGGTCTTTTGACAGTCACAACATGGGGCAGCACCTGCAACCTCATGGTGTCAAGAGAAATAGACTAATTGCTGTTTATTGAACACTGTGATTATCATGTAATTGCCGTGTATTGACATGTTGTCATTTAATCTGTATTGCTTTTAATTGCAATTCATTTACTAATGGTTTTAGTGGGAATAGTCACAGAAGCCTGTCTGATGATGTTATTGTTTAGCACCACAAATCGTTTCCATTAAATGCCCAAAGTATTAACGTGCTGCTGATGTTTCAACATTTTTGTTTATTGATACATACTTGTGTTGCTTATTTCTTAAATGGAGGGTCAAATAAAGTAATTGCCTTTTATTCAATTTTCTGTTTGTTGTGTAAGAGTTAGGTAACATCAGATATGAAGTTTACAAAGCATAACTTTATATATTTTCATTTTAATCTGCTTTCATTGGTTACACGTTAACTGACACCTCAACTCTGTTCAATACTTACACTTGAACTGACACTTCAAAGCATTCCAGGTCTCATGTCTTCGCCTTTGCAAAAAAAAAAATTTTTTTACTCCAATTGCTTCAGTGCTTACACTGACACTGGCTCTGAACTTCAGCACATATTAAATATTAAATGACTCAATGACAGTGAGGGTAAAGTGGTGACTCTCAGCTTTGAGTTGACAGTGTTAACATACACATTGGATAAAGTTTTGTAAAGGTGGCACTATTGTAGACTTGCTGTACTGCTCAAAAATATAGTGGACTATGTATAAACGCAGACTATATGTATCATGTTGCACATTGTTCACCTGTTAACCCAATATGAACTTGAACACTTTCAAACACCCTTTAAGCAGAAATTCAGCACTCTGCCAAAATAATAGAAAATGTCTCACTGTCCAAATACTTGTGGCTTTGTAACTGTGTAACTATAAATAAAATAGGTATTGTCCAACACATTTTTATACTTAGTGATGGTGTTAAAGTTACTGTTTTTTATATTCTATATTTTATATACTGTTTTTCTGTACAGACATATATACACACACACACACACACAAACACACACATATATATACATATATATGTATTTGGCTACATTCCTACCTGTATTATTTCAGCAGCATCTGGTGCAGCATCTGGTGCATGCTGAAGGAAAGGTAAAGGTAGCACCCTTACTTCAGTGCCATTATCAGTGCTGTTCAGGCTGGAAATGCAGTCTAACACTGCATAATACTGTAAAATGACAGAAGGAGAGACAGATAAAAGTACAAGTGCAATCTAAGCAATCGATTTCATATTTTTTTTCCAATTTCTTCCCATTCAGCCACAGTGTGGCCTGTGAAATTGGACCTAGCTACTGTTCAATGAGAGAAAAAGGCTTCCTAGGGCCACTCTTATTTGATGATAGCTCTGGTTTCTGTTTACTCCGCCACAGATGCCCCATTTTGATACATTGAAACTGATCACCTGATATCTGCACTTTCTATTTTCTCCCTGTCTCGCAAAGATTTTTCTGGTCACAGCACTATGACTGTGATTCATTATGATAGTGTGCATTCACAATGTGCTACTGTTTCAGCCCAAAAAAACTGCAAGAAAGACTGCAACCAATGAAATTAGAAGAGTTGCCTCCACTGAATATATCGGAATGTATGGCTTCATCTACTGATGCTTATCCTCAGAGCCAGTAAAAAAAAAACACTGTTTGGTGGTTTTTCTCCCAGGTATATATGTCATTATTAGGTTCTAAGTGAAGTAAATGTGTGCAGAACATTGATGTTTTACTGTTTAAAATATGTTATATATCTAAGTAATTCATTGTATTTGTGAGTGTTTGTGTTCTGCATAATATGTATATACTTGAAGAAAGGTTTCGCATTTGTAATAAGTGTTCGCATAAGGCGCCTCTTCAGTTGTGAGCCTGTCTCTTGTAATCTCTTGGGAGGATGAGAGAAAGACAGTGTGGGGGGTTAAATGGTGGAGTCCCAGGTTGGCAGCGACTGAACCGCAGAACAGAGGAAGAAAAGGAGACGAGACGGATGCATGAGATAGAGGAGGCAGGGGGTGTAATTGTAGTTTAAATGTGTGTTTTTGTCAGAGATGGCGGTAATGGGTTATTATATGCCTCTTGGGGCCTGTTGAAGAATGCCTGCCTTAGTTGTGTAGAGCCATGGGCTCCCCCTACCCTGCCGCTCAGGAGGAGACAAATAGGAGCACTATAGGAGTCTGCCGTAAATGCAGATCTGGAGGTCCTTCTCCATGTTTTCAAAAGCCCTTTCTCACTCTTTTCCTTCCTTCTCAGTAACCCCACCCGAGGAGCTGATAAGCAGATGGTCTGAGTCTCCCCAAAAGCACCTTAATTTCCACGTAGTCCCACCAAAGCAATGGAAACTGCTGACAAAGTTTTTTGCTAATGGTTGTTGTTTAGCTGCATAACTCTTTTCTGGTTCTATGAAGGGCTTTTATTGTCCATAAATCATGAAGTTTGAATTTTGTGAAAATATTTATCCTTAAAGGAATAGTTTGGCCTTTTTGGGAAACAGGTTTATTCACTTTCTTGCCAAGCATTAAATGATACCAGTCCTATGTCTGTACACAAACTATGAAAATAAAGCATGCAGCCTGTCATATTACACTCTGGTTTTTGTACAGATTACGGTAAACAAACAAAATATGAGATGTTAGTTAGTTAGTTAGTTAGTTATTTAGTAGTAGAGCTTTAGAGGTGCTAGGAGGAGGATTTTTACCTTTGAACAGAGCCATGCTAGCTGTCTCCCCCTGTTTCCGGTCTTTGTGTTAAGCTAGGCTAACCACCTGCTGGCCCCAGCTGCATATTTACTGCACAGACATAAAGGTGGTATCAATCTTTTCATGTAGCTCTTGGCAAAAAAGGGAGTAAGGACATCTCCCAAAATGTCCCAAAAAAACAAGATATAACATGTTAATTTGTGAGCTTTAGAGGTGCTAATTATTTTTTAACTTTCAGACAGAGCCAGGCTAGTTCTTTCCTTGTTTCCAGTCTGCGTGCTAAGCTATGCTAACTGGCTGCTGGCTGTAGTCAAATATTTAACGGACAAATATGAGAGAGGTATCGATCTTTTCATCTAAATCCTGTCGAGAAAGCAAACAAACTTATTCACCAAAATGACAAACAATTGCTTTAAATGGCTGGGCCAAATATTGCCTCGTTTGCATCAAATATTATTTGCACAAAGGAGTTGAAGGAGGTATGAGATAAACAATTATTTTTACAATTTAATACTCCAGCCTAGACACTACCAAGCATTCCTCAAGACTGAGTTCATTTGAGAAAAGATAAGACTGTACAAATATCAAAGTCTGTTAGAAGCTGCCTGAATATTATCCAGTCTGTTGCGATCATAGTGGGTGGTCTTAGCATGTGGTGATAGTAACCATTCATGCTTTCATAGCGATGAGATGTAAGTCATACCCACGGTGTAGCAGAGATGAAGCCAAAAGGGAAATGTTTCTGGTGTTGAAACTGTGTTGAAAATGTGACTGCACTGATAACACTGGTTCAAAGCTCATGTGTTTTAATCTGACCACAGTGACTAGTGGGAAGCAGAGGTTCACATTGGCTGTAACTTTGGGGACAGTTTCAGTAGGCTACTGATCGGTGACCGTACATCGTCTGCCCTTCAAGTTGTAAAAGCAAACAAATAAGGCTTTGCTGCCTCCCACTGTGAGGTTGGCTCATTTGTTCCACTTGTCCGGCTGATGGATTTGGTTTTATAAAATGTTGCTTTATTTAGCCTTCCACTAATTAGTTAAGGGAGAAAAAATATGCACCCCAAACTTTTTTCCCATTTTGACCAGCCTCTTTTTCTCTCCTTCTGAATCGTCCTCCAGTGGTCTTCTTCACAGTCCTGTGCATCCACAGCAGGGTTGAGCTCTCTGCATTAGGGTGAGCCAGAGTGGCTGGGAGGCTCAAGACACCCAGTGGAGAGGACTGGGGCTCTAATAGCAGAGTCGGATTAGAGGACTCCCCTGGTGTGTGCTGCCATGCACCCATGTGCGAATGTTCTGCCTGTCATCAATACTGAGGTGGTGGCACAGGGAGATCTATCAGCAAATCCGATTGCATGCAGAGAATTCTGAGGTCCCGGCAGAAAATGCTGGGATAGGCTTTTTTCCACCCTCCCACTTTCCTTTTACATTATTTCAGGCCCCAGGAGTGTATTCTCCATCATGTCAATGTAATGTAGCACACAGAGGCAATCATGCAGCGTCTCTGCCCTCAGGGCTGCCTGCTCAGAGCCGAAAATGCAACTTTAGCAGTTAATCATCTCACCCATAGCTACCGCACCAGTCTATGGGAGGGTTTTCTACACAGTATGAAACCAGATCCCTCATGGTGGACATGCTGTTGTGCATCCCCCATGGTTGGGGGCTTTTGCCCCTCAAATTCCCCTTCTTCTCATTTGAAGATCACCAAAGATGCTGCCTCAGAGCTGTGCTTATATGTGATTTCAGCCCATGCGGAAAAAGACCTCGGTTGGGCGCAAAGTTACCTGCTAACACCTGCCGAAAAATTTAGATTCATGAATCCCATCTCCTCACTGAGGAGTGAATGGCAATCAGAATCATTCTAGTGTGATCAATGCCGCTCCGCTGAAGAAGGCCATGCATGCCTAAGCAGAATGATGCTGGGCTCTATTGATATTGACTTACTTGCATACCAGACATTACTGGTTCATGTTTCAGAGCCACAGCGTTCACATTTGATAGGAAACAGATACAATGAAGCCCTAATGGGCTTGTCCAAAGAAAGCGAGAGACAGAAAAAAAGGAGTATGTGTGTACATGCATAGGAATGAACAGGGAGGTGTGTGTATTATCAAGTGATTGATCAGTGACACACATGGCTCCAAGGGAAGACACAGGGTGAGGTCAAACAAGATTGTTCCAAATAGACCTGTCAGAATCAGCCTCGGGGAGGCCTAACTGGTTAGACAAGGGTGATACTTTTTTACCACAAGTGCCCTTGCTTTACTGTGTGTGGACTGGAAAAGCCTATGTATTATTCACTGGTCTCACTGGGTGATAAATGGGAGACCTTCACTGCAGAAGCAGTGGAATATTCACCAGTGCTTATCTCTCTTAATCCCATGACCGTGGGCCAAATCACTAAATTAGTGGGCAAGACATAACAGTGCTGCTTAAACTGCAGGGGCAAGGTTGTTTAAGCAGGAGATTTATCCAAAAGCTATTTGTTTGATAAAGAAGCTTGGTGATGTTAGCCGACGGTGTTTTTAGGACATATTTAAAGGCAACGCATGTAGGATTTATGATAAAGATGACTTTCAGTTATGACCGTAGACTGTATATTTTCTGGAAACAGTTTTTTAAACATCTGTGCATTCATTTATTTCTTCTCCCCAACTCATTTGATGTACAGTATAAAAGCAAAGCAATAGAGCACTTGCTAGTGGCTGGTTGTATTTTTAAACTGCACCATCAAAACAACTGTTATAGCAATATGTTAATGAAGAAATCGAGTCACGGTTCTCTCTGTGATCTGTTTTTAAATAAGATTTCTTTTAATCAGGTCTATGAAAAGCCAGACGCCACACTGTCAAACCAGGACTTTTTTGGGTCTGTCATGACACGTGCCCAAAAAGCGATCATTTTCTGACTGTTTTGTGTCCGTGTGGCCTTTTATTTGATTCATTAATTTAGTGTCGGCATAAATGTGGATGTGTCAAACACTATACTTTCTAAGCAGTAGTCCAGATTTTTACAGCTTTGTGGGGTTTCTTGCCTGTCATTTGCTGATGGTTTGGTGCACTATTAAGTATTTACAGCAGCAGCCAAGTGTCTCTGGGATCAACTCAAAATAAACTACGGTGCCCATGTTCATGTTACTGAAGGAAGATACCACCTAATGCAATATCTTTTTCATAGGCTGTGGACACCACTGGAGGTCTTTGGCAAAGATGCATAGGCAAATCAGGCTTCGGCTAAACAGACAATACTTGCTAGTATAGGATAAATTCATTGTTGGTTTTGGTCTTTTCGTGGGATATGTTGACTATCTGAATTTATATGATAAATAAGACAATGCAAAAGACACTGCATTACAGTGTACTAGTATTGCAATTAAAAAATGTATTTAAATTATCAAAAAGTAAAAGAAAAGTGGCCTGATGCATTCAAAAGTGGCACTTTAATGTTGTAGCTGGTTAACTTGGATCTAATTTTAACTACCCAATTGTATAATAATACGTTAATTTGTTCTTTCAATATACCATCTTAATCTGAAAGGTAACTAGTAACTAAAGCTCTGAAATAAATGTAGAGGAGTAAAATGTAAAAGAAAGTAGTTGAGCAGAATAACAAGTAGGATAAAATGGAAATACTCAAGTAAAGTACAACTTAAAAATTGTACTTAAGTACAGAACTTGAGTAAGGCACTTAGTTGCACTCCATAACTGGTTTTAACACCCTCTGAGGCAGAAACCTGATCCATAACCTTCCAGTTTAAACACTAACGCAGGTAGATCTCAATGTCCTTTTCTACAGGAATTTCTTAGGAAGACTACACCTTGTATTGCAGAGACAACTCCCCATTATCCTCAGCCGTCTCCCTCCATCCTAGGCTCCAACACAGTGATCATATCAAAGCAGTTTAGAAAAAGCAGAACCCTACAGTACAACTACACCGCCGGCCTTTGTTTTCCCCACACAGAAACTGGATGTCTGCCACGGAGCTTTCTAGAATACAAATGAGGGTGGTTAGCGAGTCAAAGTAACTGACCTGAGGTGTTGAGAAAGAGCACAGACCAAGGAGTGGTGGCGTTGGGTGCAGCCAGACACCGTCTGCCACAATAAGACTGGAAATGTCAGAGTTTATTACCTCTGGCCTGGCTTGCTCGCCATGGGTTGGGGCTGATAGCAAACTAAACTCATGCCTCATTTGTCCTATTATGGGGATTTTGTTTTTTCTGTTTTTGTTTTTTTGTCACACTACAATCACTGCAGCAAGGGTGAGATGTTTTGCATTACCTCACCTACTGGAGACATGTCACTTTTTAAAAACCTTGAGAGGGATACAGTAGTTTCTAAGGAGCATATTACCTATCACACTGACAAAAGTGTGTGTGTGTGTGTGTGTGTGTGTGTGTGTGTGTGTGTGTGTGTGTGTGTGTGTGTGTGTGTGTGTGTGTGTGTGTGTGTGTGTGTGTGAGAGTGAGGGCACTATAATTAGATGTTCAACCCCAGAAGAATCCCTATTCAACACCAGGGATGAGTGTTGGCGAAAAGGAGGATTTGCCTCTGGAAGCGATGTCTCGCTTTCTATCCACCTCACTCTGTCTTCGCCCCTCTCTCCCTTCACTTGCCCTCTTCTGTCTTGATTTTTGTTTCATTTTACCACTGATTATGTTTCTGTGAGCCCATATCTCCCATTTTTCGTCTCCCTCTCCAAACTTTTCTAACTCCATTTTAATTCGGTTCCACCTCCTTCTCTCTCCCTCTCTCCCCGTTTCTCCACAGGTGGTGAGGCCAGAGAGAAAAACAGAGAGAAATAAAAGAATGACCCCCCCCCCCTTTTTCTGCTGCTCATGCCTTTCCAAGAACATGGTGAGGGTGAGGTTTGTCAGGTTATTAATGTAGCTCCTTGTAACAATGAGGAGGCCCTCAATTATAAACAAAGCCTATTCATGAGCTGGGAGATAACCCCCATGCCTTCATTTGTATCAGGGGGAGAATAATCACCCCATATGCAACTAATCTATCTCTGCAGCCTGCAATCTGTTTCAGGCATTTTTTGTCATTCTTTCATCCACATTTAAATGGAACGTTATGGATTACAGTAAGAAAATCTCTGCTTTCCATGAGTGTAAATCTGTATCACTCTGCCAGTTGAAGCCTGGCCTCTACTCTGAGCTGTATCACAACCAGTATTAGTGCACTGTACAGTGTGTGCAGGGATTCAAGCATAAATATTTCCTATTTCACTAAAACATAATAGAACATGAGAGCAGATTATGGATAAAAGTGGTTGTATGAGGAAATGTTGGGGGGAAAAAATTCACATACATTAAAAAACATCTATTAATTGAAAGAACCCTGAAGAGAATGAAAGCCTTACGTATCACTCACATAACAAACGACCACGTTTTGAGTTTTTAAAAACTCTTTTCATTCTTGCTTTACATATGACTGCTCAAGTACCAAATCAAAACACATTTTGACTCATAGTGGCAACTGAGAGTTATTGGATCAATTTTTTTCCAATCTGGTGGCCCTGCTTCCTCATAATACATAATTTCTACCTTCATAACTTCAAGTGTTTCCTTCATTTGTGTTTCCATATAACAGTATATTTGCCAAAAGTGTCTACTGATAGGCTTAAATTGAACAATTACAGAGTAGAAATGAAAAAAAAAAATCCCAAGCCATCAAGTGTAGCTGAGTCGTTTTCTATGGAAGAGCAACATTGCCACCTAGCTTCTAGAAACAGAAATCCAGATACACCAAAAGACGACAGAGCTGATAGAGAGCTGTTGGAGTTTTTGTTGGTTTGTTTGTTTTGTTGTAATATATGCCTATAACATAATCATAAAACACTTTTTGTGGGAAATTTAAAACCATCTTCTAGTGCTGGTTGTGCTCAAACCATACCTTTAGTGTCTGTAAATGTGCGGAAAAGTTTAAATACCACTCTCTGGACAATGTGAGTAAATGAGTAAATCACAGTGGAAAAGCGACAGGCTAAGACTAGCTAATCCCAAATAATGAGGGCTTTGAAGTGACTAAAAGTTGATCCTAAGCAAGCCAAACACCCCTCCCTCCAAACCACTTTACCCTGACTGTCATGCTGATGGTCTACTGACTGCCATTCCTCATGCATACAATGCTGCCAGCATGGCCTTGGATGGGAATACTCCACCGTCAGCCTGAGATTTATTCCTGAGGCCTGGACTCAGGTAGCGCATTTGCATGGGATGCGGTGATGCTGCCATATTGTCGAATGATAATCTCACTTTGCTGCCACTCCCAAAAGTCCCACCGGTGGCTTGTGCGGATGTGATTTAATTTCTCCAGGCTAATTTAGTGAAGGGTGTAGTTTATTGAGTGGCCTGCCTGTCCGTGTGAGAGATTACAAGTGAAGGCGGTGTGGGTGATTAAATATGTGGCTGATGTGGCTGTGTGTTTGCTCTGTTGCTAGGATAGCAGCCGTGACGTCATGGCGTCTGATGCATGACCTTTCTTTTTTATTAGCGCACATGTAAACATATGGTATAAAGTGCATCAATCCACACACAGGAACACACTCGGTGAATGCCACAAGAGTGTGTCATCATGATTGAGAGGGACGGCTTCTTTCTTAACCATAATTTCGTGCATAATGTCACAGATCTGGAAGCTGCACAGCCCGACTGTTCTCCCCTGAATCCTAATTCCACATTCAGATTGGTTTATTTTTGCGACGCCTCAGAAAATCATGCCCCTAATTAATTGGAATGATGCATCGATTCCAACTTCCTTCTTCCCTTTCTTCCACAATTTTCAAGGGCGTATGAGGGATGCATGTGGCAATAGAAACTCAATCAAAGCAGAGAAACTCCCCAGAAAAACAGCAGACTATGGCTATTTCAGATGTAGCATCTGAGTGCACCACTGAGTGCAACACCATCATCTATGCCGCCCTATAAATCTGCAGAATAGATATTTTAATCAGAAATGGGAAAACTTTTAGTAAAGCTCAAGACAAATGCAAACGGCTGTATGCAAATGTGTGTTGCATTTCAAACAAAGAAGTTCCAGTGGGCTTTGTTGCCTTTTTTCAAGCTTAGTCCCCTACTTTTTTAGCTTTGACTACCTATCCTGCTCTCCCTTCCCTCCCTCCATCCTTTGCTCTTCAGCTCTAACAGCCCTTGACAGCTGGAGATGAAATAGAAATTTTGATATCAAACACCTACACAAAGGAGAGCTGACCTTTGATCAGCGCGCTGTTTGATGTTGTGACATCAAATTTGCATCATGGGAGCCCGGGCAGCGGACGCTACCGCAAAGGGCTAATGCCAGAGCCCTGTCGGGGCGCTGCGAAGGTCAAGGGCCTATCAGGAAGGAACAAGCCCTCTAATCCCACACAAGGGCCCTGCACAGCATTTGATGTTCAATACACAGAAATAGAATAGAAAATTGAGCCCTGAGAGCAGAGCAACAACAGTAAGAGTATTCATTAGGTATTAGCCCATGAGTGAACAGGGGAGGAAGGGCATTATGGAATTATTATTAGATGTGAGATTGTGTTTAGAGCAAGATATTCATAAGCCCTGCTGGTCAAATAAGATGATACTATAACGAGCCTGGTCAAAATCTGGTCTTTCAACATTCTCAGTTTCTTTAACTATCCAAAACCCATTTCATAACTGCTCAGCACTTTTTGCCGGAAATAAAATTGACAGCCTCTCTCAAGTTTGTGTTGGTGTGGGTCGCTTTAGAACATATGGCAAGCTCCATCTGAATGTTGTCTATTGATCTGTGGACAGGTGGATCAGTGGAGCTCTGAAGCTGTTTAATTATTCAAGCTGGCACGTCATTTTTCATGCTTGGTGCTGTTTCAGAAGACCAAAAATAAACCTGTCACTCGCACTGTCCATCTTTCATCTGGCCATCGGCTTGCAGCCTCATTAGCTACATAGCACAGGGGAGGGGATGGAAGGAAGGGAAGGGAAGGGAAAGAAAAGGAAAGGAAAGGAAAGGAAAGGAAAGGGGCAACACATTCACGCATACATACTTTTTTATCTCTCCACTTCTCTCTCGCTCAACCACACACTATTTAACAGATCTACAGCACTATGACAGACAATATCATTTCAGGCAATATCATCATCATTCCTATTTCCATATTTCATTTTCAAAGTGCAGTCATAATGCTTTACAAAGGGCTTGTGATACAGTGACGACTGATTTTTTGTTTTTTGGGGTTTTTTTTAAATTCATGACAGTTATTCATATCAACTTTGACAAACTGGATTTACATTTTTGAAGCGTGTATCATTACTGTATGACAGGCTCTCCCAGTCCTTTCTGTAAAATGCTGGTAGTCTTTTATGCATGTTTGTGTAATCATAAACTACTGAGATAACACAGCCCACTTTGCAACATAGCAATATCCCAAACAGGTCTTTCAAATAAACATGCCACAAGACTGACACATCCTTTCCAGCATTTGAAGTCTGTGAACAAAACTACTTATTCTGTGTACTTGACAGCTATATGTACAGTAAGCAGTCATGAGTCTTCCATATGTATTCTGCCAGTTAACAACTTTTACATTTTTATGTTATGTACATCATGGTAACTTAATAGGTTAAAAATTAAGCCCAACTTAAATACATGAAGTCTATGAATGGGGAATCATGTTGATTGCTACAAATCAATAGATACACCCAATTTATTAGATTATTTAGTAAAAGAGGTGCCAATGAAGACTAATAACATTACCTTTGTCAGGTCACATTTCTTGAATGTCATAACAATCGTGAGCTAACACAGCACAATACACTTCACAGTATTATGTGATTAAAGTGATGGAAACCATGATTTTGGAGACAAACACTTGAAACACAGCAAGTGAAAGGAAATAGCTGCTGTTAAATTCCTAAACAAGCGTACCTGCTTTATGTTTAAAGCAATAGTTTGATGTTTTGGGAAATATGCTTACTTGCTTTCTTTCCTGCCAAGCATCGATGAGAAGATCAGTACCACTTATACAGTATATCTGTCTGGGCTAAGTTAAGCTAACGGGCTGCTAGCTACAGCTAGCAGCCCTTTAGCTTAACTTAGCATAAAGACTGGATATAGGGGGATACAGCCTCTCTATCCAAAGGTAACAAAATCCACCTACCAGCACCTTTGAAACTCACTAATTAACAATATATCTTGTTTATTTAATCTGTCCAAAAACCATTGTGTTAAAACAATAACTTGGGGTTAGGGTTTAAAGGTGCTAAATGTAAGTTTTCTCTGACACCAAACATGGTTTCTTGTCAGTATCAGGTGGTGGTGATGGTCACATACCAAGAGCTTCAACCTTTGTTGCATTTTTGAAGACGTTAGAATACGCCCACTGGGCAGCGCTACTTCATCCCGTCCTGCTGGACTGAGGGCAGGCTGGACACTACAGGTACTAACTATCGCAAAGTGGTATTACATGACAGGACAGGCCGGGGCTAGCTGGTTAGCATACTAACTTCAGTAGGAGAAAAGAAGTGATAGAAACAGAAGCAAAACAAGAATTAACATTGGCGTTTCTCATTAAAAGCCTACTAATTAATAATTAGTGAGGGAATTGTTTCCAATCTTTATACTAATCTAAACTACCTGGAGGCAGCCTTATATTTAACAGACAGATATGACACGGGCATTGATCTTCTCATCCGACTCTCTGCAAGAAAGCAAAAAGGCATATTTCCCAAAATATTAAACAATTCCTCTAAAGTAACGGGGGATGAAGCATGGGAACTCTGTGATGTTACGCTGACAATATTTGCATTTCTTCTCCAATGCAAAGTTCAGAATCAGCACCAGAACTTCAAGACTTCACACTAAAGTGGCGTAATACTAGAATTTTGACACTAGTGAATTTGCAGTGTACATACACTACTACTACTTATTACCAAGAATAAAGTAACTGTTTATAAGCTGAGCCCTCGGAGGCTGCCACATGTGTTATACAGATGTTATAGAGGCGTGTGTTTCATGACTCATCAATTTATACACCCAGAATATATCATGGACAAACTACTGAATGATTTTATCTTACACTTTATAAATAGACTAATGGTAAAATGCAATAGCAACCACTCATGCAATTACTCATTATATTAAACCACAAATAAATTCTAAACATGTTGTTGCAATAAAAACACTTATTCTCTTGGTGAAAATCAGCAATCATTCCAACTAGGACAGCTATCCACTCCTGATGAATCAAATCGGGTCAGAGTTCAAGAACTTTTCTCACATCGAGACATTTTTTATCTCAGTAAGGAGTGATGAAAAAAGCCCAACAGTCCACTGTATTGCATTACCTCACTCGCCATATTTCCTGACTCCAGTATGAGGTAAGACTTTGCAGGTCAGACATTTTTAAGACTCAGGAGTTTGCTGGCTTGATCAATAATTTTGTTCTCTGTAATTATCTCACCATTGCACTCATTAATTACACTTTCAAGGCTCATTTCCAGTGTTGGCCACAGATGGCCATTCCGTGAGAGCAATCGGGGGGGCGAGGGTGAGAGAGGGGCAGCGGAAAGGAGAGTGCGACTGATTAATACTGTGTCTCTCTGTCTAAGGTTGGCTGCCAGTCGCAGGGGGTAAAATGCAAGCGCTCTGTCATCTGAGACATCACCAAGTGGGAGACAAACGAGGTCTTTGGCGGCCAAATCGATAAGTTCCTCTGATGAGCCACATTTAAACAGCACTGCCTCTGCTTTGAAGTAATCCACTAACACCCCGGTGTAAGACTTTTTCAGAGAACTTCCTGTGTAGCCTTCTCTGACTGCAGGATGCATAACATATGGATTGAGAAACTGAGAGAAAGCTCACTTGGATCAGTGCCTAATATACCGATGCACCAGAGTTAGTCAGTGAAACACGAGGACATTTTACAGATAAGTAACCAGTCTTTGCAGCTGGATCAACACATCAGTTGCTGTAGATTTTTACAATAACAGATGGCTTCCAACTGAATCCCATCCTCTATCTATTCATTTTTCTACTTTCCCAGTATCTAGAAACATTTAAAAAAAGAAACAACTCCTTTTTGAAGAAAAAAAGATTGAAAGAGTCTGGCTGACAGCAAATCCAAAGTGATATGTGACGTTGCTAAATGTGATCACTACCTTGCCAACCTCTCCATCTGTCTGGGAGGCGGGGTTGCCAGATTAGCTGAATAATTTCACTAGACCCAAACAGCTGTCAGCTCCCATCTACGGCATGTTCCCATGACAACACCTGGATACACTGGGAGGAGAAGTGAAGAAGCTGACGTTAGCGTCACAAGATTAAAATAAATAAATAAATCAGGTCACAGCGCTGGTGCAGTGATAATTTTTTTGTTGTTGTGAATGTGAGAGTTAGAATATTAACTGTGTGTGACTCCGTTCCCTTGATGACACCTCTGGTGAGTGCCTCATGGGATGCATGTCCCATATTGCTCAGTGATGAAAGGGCAGTATGGTGGATAAGCAGTGTCATGCTAATTACCATATTATTATGATTAGAGTTAAGGTTTAAATCCACCAGAGGGCAGACAGAGGTCATTATTAGTTATACATTCAGCACCTACTGTCCTCCTCCGAAAGACCTGAGCAAAGCATCAACCGGTCAGAGCGCAGCTTAAAACATGGTGAGGTCTGGCACACTGATGCCATCTGCTGTCTGTTACCCCCAAACTGGATTTTAATGAAATATTTCCTGAAAGGTACATTTTAGTTTCAAAGCTTTGCTGGATTTCTACATATCAATTAACAGGGTGTATTAGTACCAAATGCTTGTTTTCCCAAGAAATACTCAGTCCTTTATATGTTATTGGAGATGTCGGTTGAACTGCTCTCGTAGTAAGTGTGGCATAAATATGGCTGCATTCTGAAAACCATATAATCGTTTAGCAGTAGAGAGAGCAAGTGCAAGAGAGGCTACTAAACTGCTAAATATAAGTGGTTTGGCATGCGGATGGAGGGAGGAGCAAAGGAGAAATGCAGAGAAGAGAAATAGTGGTGGAGCAGAAGGAGTAGGTGGGTTAGGAGAGGGGAACCAGCTGTGGTTGTACCTTGAGTCGGGATACAGCTGCAAGCACAGTGGCATGTATGGAGGCTTAAGCCAGGCCAGGCCTAAACATGGAGCAGTTTCACGCCTCAGCTGCAGAGAGGTCAACTGGGAAACAGGGGGCTATTAAAGAGACTTTGAGCAGATTATTTTCTGCTTTTCCAGAGCTTGTCCACAACACAGGCCTGTTTTGAAGGTGCTGGACTATATCAGTGTGTAATGTCTGAATCTGTAGATATGTCTGGGTGTATTCTCTATGTGCGTGCCTGCTTTCTACAGTGTGCACATTGCATTATACAAAGCCATATGGTAGAAGACAAGGGCTTGATCCTGACCATGATGACAGAAAACAGAAAGCTGTCTGTCAGCCAGCCGCAGAGCACATACAGGTACCACTCTTCCAAACGCAGAGGTCTAATAAAACCGAACAGTCTTTGGCAAACAGTACTCATTGCGACTGTTTTGAGATTCTCTGAGGAAATTCACATCATATTAAACAGATTTTATGTTGTACAAGTGATTATTATTTTGTCTGATTTTGCAGACTTTCTGGCTTGGTTCACTCATCAGACATAGGCATAAACAGAAGTGCTACCCTCCTCCACAAGAGGGCAAACTCTCTCCAATATTTGCATCTGGGTCCATGTGGACCTGCTTTAACTGGAGTCATGAATAGAGTACACCGCAGTTACTCAAACAGCACATTTGTCTTGTACGTATGACAAAAGTGGCATCATCGTTTGGCTCAATGGTTCAAGTTTGACGCCGGCCTGCAGTTGAGTCCATTCTTTCAAACAAGGCTTTAAAGCAGAGCTACTCCTTTTTTTCTTCACAGGCATGCATGCCTTTCCTTTCACCTCGGAAGTTAATTTCCCACCCTGATATACAAACTTGGCCATTTCATCCCCTTTTCAGTTTTCAGGGTTTTTTTTGTTTTTTTTTTTCCTCAAGGCAGGAAACGAACACAGGAGGTTTTGTGCTCCCCTGTGGTGGGGGTCGAGACCCCCCAACCCCACCCCTCCCGGCAACTCAACTTGATGTTGGGAGATGAGACGGGAAACAGGTGTCACCCATGACCCTTAGTGCTCAAACACTACAGGCCTCACAATCGGGGTGGGGGGGGGGTTCTCAGTCCTCACAAGCTACTTTACCATTTCTCTTCGCATCATTTTCCTTCTCACTGACAAATATTAGGTAACCCCATACACCCACGTTTGTCATCAAAGATTATTTCCATCTGAGTTGATGAGTATTCAGGATTGTGTGTTTAACATCAATACAGCATTACCCAGCTACACTGCATTTCTCTTAAGGGGAACACAAAGTAATAACCTATAAATCCCAACGACTGGCTTAAGTGAAGCCGGAGACGATGGGGGAGTCTGCTGTAGAGAAGGATAGATGTGGGAGCTGGTGGTGACTGTGTCCTCAGTGTGTCTGTCAGCACTGCGCCAATCGCCCACTCTGTTTTCCTCATAAGAAAAAGATTAATTCTGCAGATTATCAAGCTTCAATAAAGTACTTACTGTTAACCAGTAACTGGGAGAAGCTGATGCCTTGTCCAGACGTGCACAATGGGCGGTCAAACAGAGGTAAAGGACACAGAACACACCAATACCCTTTTGATAAACCTGAAAAGGCTACTATATTACATCCGGAAACAAAACAACATACAGTTTCTTAAAATTGGGTCGGGGCAGGTACAAAGGTAGGTACAAACCATTGGAGCAAAGTAGGAACGTATCCATAAATGTCAAGTTCAGCAGCTAGTTGAAATAACTGCAAGTGGCACCATGTGGGGTCCACGCACCATGAGACTTGTGGACTGCTTAAGTCCAGCCATGCAATGTATAGTTTGCCGGGTCTTGCTGCATTTTGGCTTTACAGAATTTCTGAGGACATGAAAGCTATATGTAAAATATGAAATATCTGAATGAAAAGGAAACTAAAATGGGCTCTGTTCAAAGGGAAAATTATCCTATATCATTTCAATTATCCTATATCATTTGTCACCCAGTTTTTCTTTGACATAGGCTTTTTTTTTTTATTCCAGGTCTATTTATCCTGTATTTCATATGAACAGCTGTCTGTCATAGCTTTATGCCTATTATCTCACCACAGACATGACCATAGAAATCCCTAACCATTTGTCTATAGAAGGGCGCCTGTTTATGGACTAATGGTTATCCTGGTTGTGTGTCTATGGCATGAGCCTGACAGCCAACTGTTTGACACTGAGGCCACAGAGACAGATGGCAACCAAATGCCTTTTATTGCCTGCCTTTACCACTTGTGTGTCCCAGTCACATCAGTCATGAACACTGCAGGGACTACATGACACGAAGCTCTTTCTCTCACTCTCTCTCACTCTCTCCAACCTACAAACCTCCTCAGGCCTTCAGCCCGTCAGATCAAAATGAACGCTCTGATACAATCAATGATTTACACTTTTCAAATTTAACCGGACTGCATTCTGTATGTATGTTGGTATAAATCATTTCTACCGTACGTGTGAATGTGTATTTCTGTCCACATATACAGTAAGTGTTTGTGAGTATGTGTCTGTGTTTGTGCTTTGGAGTGTCATATTGCCACACTATGCGCTGACACAGCGCCTAGAGCTACAGGTTGCACCTGGTGTGTGAGAGCGGTTCACCAGCTGCTGATGCTTGAGTGTCAGATGTACACACACACACACACACACACACACACACACACACACACATTCATACCATATGCACACAACTGTATATTGGTTCATTCCATTCCTTGCACATGTGAGCATGTATGCATACGCCCTTGCACTGACATATGCTCCTTCGTGTCATGCATGGTCTGTGATGCATGAATGCATATTTCTGTGTTCACAAGTGCAACAAAGAACGACACGCACTGCATTGAGAAATTGGATGCCGTTCCTCCTTGGACACAATGAACCTGAATGAACTCTGTGAGAGGCTGTTTTCTAAAACACATTTAATGTATTTTGAAAGTGGTCTACAATTCTTTATGAAATTTGTTACAAAAATTTGGGGGGGGGGGGGTAACACCTGGTACTATTTCTTGTCAGGTGCAACAACTTCCTCATGTCTCTGCTGGTTGCCTGGTAACCAACGACAAGACTCCAGGAACACTTCAGTTTTTGTACAGATTAAACAAACGAGATATTACATGTTAATTAGTCATGTTAGAGGTGCTGGTAGGTGGATTTGCGTTCCCTTTGAACAGAACCAAGTTAGCTGCCCCCCCCCCGTTTCCAGTCTTTATGTTGAGGTAATCAGCCACTGACTGTAGGAAACATATTTCCCAAAATGTCGAAGTATTCCTTTTAATATAATAAGTACAAAGTCCTGATTTTCAATTTCATTATAGTGGTAATATACTGTAAATCAAAAAGCTTCTCCAACTGGTCGCATAATGATCTGCTCTAACCTTCATTTAAAGTAAAATGTTAATTTGGTGTTTAATTCGCTCAGAGACCTGTTGACTCCAAAAACAGGGTGTAGACCCAATGTGGAAGAATTTCATTTTCTGACTCAGTAAACAGTAGGTAGGTAAACTTTAACTGTGTCTTTGACATTGGGAATTATCCACAGCTCAGCCTTTGTAATTCTTAACTTGGTCATGTTCTTCTGGCTGTTTACTTTCTATCGGCCATGTACCAAGCCACAAGTGTAAAGGTTTGTACCTATACACACAGCTTTCCACTGATAGCGCATTGGGGGGAATTCACACATTGTCCTGACCACTTCAAACAAGACAAGTAAGATCAAAGAGTGTCTAGATTCATAACTACGGCAGTACTGTGCCGTCAGAGTAAAGCGTGGAGTCACCTGATATTTTGTGGAGATAAAACAGGCACGCCGGGATCCTCAATCAAACAGCAATTTGCCAAAAGTGTGTGGCTGAAGTTGGAGATAAGGAATCAAAGTTGAGCTGGCACCAGCTGAGCCACCGTTGGGGCTTGAAAGGTGACGCTAGCAGAATTACTATCCCTTTCATCCCATACAGGCTTATCTAATCAGTTTTATTACAGTAAAGACAGACTGGAGGTGAAGCTGTATAGACGCCAGAAGCCCAACACTCCAGAGATTAAACTCACCCCATAAGAGACAGGAGACAGTCTATAGACATGAATACAGAGAGTGAAAGCGGCACTTTCACCGCACGTAAATGAGAGATTAAAACGATTTGTAGAAGATACATATTTATATTGTATTTATTTTGCATATCAGCTTTTTTTTATTGCTTTTACAATCTTTTTTTTTCAACTCAAAAGGTGCCTCTTTTTTTTAACAGCTGTTGATTCAGAGCACAAGATGCTAAATGGTGGGCCTGTTTTTCTCCAAAGGAATTTCTTCCATGCTCTGTTCTTGTTGACACATATTTGTTTGTGGTGGGGGAGGGAGGAGAGAGGAGGGCGAGGTGAGAGGCAAGGAAACCATCATACCCCCTTCCGAGATGGACAAGCCCCTATTATCCCCTCATCCACTCCCCTTCTCCTTCTCTGAGTGGGGGCTCATAATTGGATCTTTGTGCTGTGTGTGAATTCTTCGCCTGCACACACTTTCCCAGACTGTGTCCGGCCACCAAACAGATGGGGTCTGTATGCAGAGGACACACACACACACACACACACACACACACATGCTTGCCCGCATACACAGTGCGTCAGTCCACGGGACATGTCACACACCCATGCCAGACCCTTCTCATGCCCCATTAATAAAAAACGGAGCACAATAACAAGAGAAGGAGGTTGAGGAGCCCTCGCCCTGCAAAGAGGGCTTGCAACCCTGAATTGGTGATTCTGAAATGCACAGAACATTCAATAATGTTTTTGTAACTGGGACGTTTGAAGTCATTGAGGGAGAATGCATCATTTTTGGGAAAAGGGGGAGAGAGAAAGGCAATGGCCAAAGGTCTATTGTTCGCTCTTTCCTTGGCTTTGTTCACATTATTGAACATTGTGGTAAGTAGCATGGCTTGAAAGAAAGCAACATATTGCCAAGGCAACCAGAGCCTGTAATTGTCTGTTAGTACTTTAGAGCTTGCAGCTGCACAGGCTCATCTATGAAAGAGCCCTGTTTTGGCCATTGGCGATAATGACAAGGAGAGGGAGTGTGGGGCAGGGGGTGGGTTGTGTGTGTGTGTGTGTGTGTGTGTGTGTGTGTGTGCGTGTGTGTGTGTGTGTGTGTGTGTGTGTGTGTCTGTGTGTGTCTGTGTGTGTGTGTGTTGATGGGGGCCTCCCACTATTTCTGTCTTTTATCAAGCTTTTCTCTCCTTTATGTCCTCTTCTGTCTCTGCACCTACTTTCTCATTTCTTTGGTTTGTTTCTGCTGCTCACTCACTTTCCCACCTCATCCTTCACTTTGTCACCAGCCCTGTCAAATGCCCTCTTTACTCTTTTCACTCATTCCGTCATTTACTCCCCTTGTGTTTCTCTCCCTCCCCTCTCTCTCTCTCGGTCAGGTACCTCTGCATGTGAAGAGATAACCATGCGCTGTACAGCCGATTCGCTCCACAAGTCAGCCACTTTTGAGGCTGTCGGATCTGCTTCATTTGGACACTCCTATCCATCAGCAAACAAGCTCTGTGACCTATATCTCCTGAGCCATGCTGAGCCCATTTTGGATCAGCACAGCGGCAGGAAAAACATGACCATTTCATGGAAAAATGCCTCTACTATGATCATTAGAGACAAGATAATATGATTTCTATCTTGAGACTGATATTAGATAGCAGTACATTTTTGAAACAGATTATAGAGCAGGGCAGAAAAAAGGATGTTTGTAGCCGTGTGTGTGTGTGTGTGTGTGTTTGTGTGTGTGTGTGTGTGTGTGTGTGTGTGTGTGTGTGTGTGTGTGTGTGTGTGTGTGTGTGTGTGTGTGTGTGTGTGTGTGTGTGTGTGTGTGTGTTGAAATGCAAATGTTCCTGGGTGTTTGTGTTAACCTGTCTGTCTGTCTGTCTACAACAGCTTCAAGCATCTCACAAAAAATACGCCTGCTTCCTGCCATTTAAGAGCAGGACATACTGGAGTGGGGTATTTTCACAATTCAAAGCAAATAACATGATGGATTTCTGGCAGGGATTTCCCCCAAATCAATAGTCATGCTTTTTGGGTTGGAATGTAGCTGGAACATCTGCTGCCCAAGGTCTGACCAACAGGTGCTGCAAAGCGGCACAGTGTCGTGAGAAAACAGAGCCCGTTGGGAGCAGGGCAAGGCCAGGTGCTCCAGAGCCATGTTCATCTGCGAGGGAATCCACTTTATTAAACCAAGCAGAACTGTAAACTTGATCCAGGACAGAGCAGTGTTTAACACAGGGCCAGCTCGCCCACGCAGACTAACATTGCCTCATGAGGCTCTGCACGGAGAGGAGATGGGTTACTCACCAAGCTTCTTCAAACTCCTACATATGCATGTCTTTCACAGCAACTTCTGTAGATGCAAAGCAAGCAAGAGGATGTCTAATTTCCAATTATTTTAGGAAATATGGAACATGCAGAGGAAAAACTGAAATACTGAAATATTTGCACGAGAATAGTTTTGTCTGCATACTAGGGGGGAATTTACAGAGGGAAAACTATTCAGGGGAAAAAATAACTGAAACAACACTTCGCCCAGAAATGTTTATTTTTTCCATTTTGGCAGTATTGACATAGCTGTTCCTTCGTTCCGGCCTGTCGTGTCCTTTCACAAACACACCCAGGTGCATGTTGGGAGTGCAGCAGCCAGCCAACCTTGTCGCTGCAAGCCTTTACCACGGCAACAAGCCCAATGGAATTGATGATTTTCAACACTTCACCCTCAGGGAGTGTGTTGATTTCTGACTATGGGGACTGCAAGGTGTGTCTATGTCAAAGAACAGACTATCACACACACAAAAAAGATTAAAACTGGGTTATTATCAATTTTCACACGACCTTGACGATTGCTTTTTCCTCTGAAACTTGGTATTTAGATGTGCTGAGCAAATCTTTTTTGTTAATTTGGGTTTTTGTGTCAGAAATGTGGTGTAATATTTCACTGAGAGGGGAGAATTGTAAAATCCAGCTGTTTGCTTTGACAGCTTTAGGGCACAGCTGGTCTCGGTCTGTGTGTGTGTATGTGGGTGGGTGAATGTGAGTGTATGTGTGTGTGTGTGTGTGTGTGTGTGTGGGTGGGTAATATGCAAGTGTGCATTACTTAGCCATTGGCTCATATCTGCAAAGTCCGACCACTTTAATTTTGCTAAATTGTTAAAAGATGATGTAATGAAGTATAATGTTCACCAATTAATTATGTCTTTGAAATGATATATGCAAGTTACAGAAAGACTCGGAAGATTAGGTGTGAAATATCAGTGAGATGGAGATATAAAATCACTATGAAATTAATCATTATTTAAACACCTGTGGGCTGGGACTAGTCCTTTGCAGAATATAACAGGAACAATTTAATTATGAATATTTGACTAATCCCGTACGATTTTGAAGATTGATTCACTCTTTTCTAACCATGCTTACTTGTCATCAACACTATCCCCCTTTGCTCCTACCTTAGGGACTCCTGTGGATGGAGGAGGGAAGGAAGGATAAGTGAGGTAAGCTGTCCTGTCCCCTGGGTGTGGTGGGGAGTTAGATGAGCCTCAGCTATACCCTACAGGGACCAAAGGCAACACAGTCAGACCAACACCGTCCTCTACTGTCCCCTCTTTTCTCCTCTCCTCTCCCCCATTGTTCTCGCCTCCCCTTCTTATCAGATCGGGCATCCACTCACTCCTATTTGCAATTCTAATGAAAATCAGACACCTGCCCTGCCAGCCTTCGCCCCTCTCTGAAAATCCCTGCCACAACAGCAAGGAGAAAAAGACAGAGAAGAGAATAGGCAGAGAAAAAGGAGTGAGGTAAAGAGTGGGAGAGAGCCCCTATCAGAAGAAGGATATTATGTTACTGCTGGCCTGGTAGATTGGATTGTCAGATGGACCAGTGAGGGAAGAAAAAATGGTCTCTTTCATTCTGGGTTGCTACAGCAGAGGTCTTCTGACATGGTGAAAGAATCATGATATGATGGTTGTTATCGGACTGGTCGGTGGACCTAATCAGCCTCGCAGGAGGGCTAACACTGGGGTGATCTTTGTAATTCCCCTCCATGTTTGGGGAAGAGGTGCAGAATTCTAAGGTGGTGACATTATGAAGTCAACAGGGATTGTAAAGCCATCAGCGCTGACCTGCATCGACAAACTGAAAGGGAGCTTGCTTTCAGTTTGTCCCAACCTTCGGCTATCACTCCAGGGTATCATTTCGATTGTGTATATGATATTACAGAATTTCTAATACCTGTTAAAAACAGTGCTCACTCCAAGCAAGAGTTCACTGTGTATTCTCCCCATTACCTTACCTCATTTATCACAGCACACAATCTGTGCCTCTCCCTGGCCCTCACTTGCTGATAGCTAAAGGTTCAGAGTATCAGCAACCCTAAATCGGGCCTTTAACAGCTAGCAGACTAAAGAGAGAAAAAGAAGCAGGTGGGGAAGGAGGGAGGTCAGCCTGATCCTATCAGTCCATTACAGACCCCCGAGGACAAAAGCAGCTTCTCTCCCTTTCAGTCTGGCCTAGCTTTGGCCAATGCATGACCACTTCCCTGCGCTCCACATATGGGTACCTGGACAAAGAGGCCTTGATGCAGGTGTCAAGAGGTGCCAGTAATTTTGACTGGTCTGTGTGCTGAGTTCAACCCTTGTTTTAGGTTACTCTCTGCTAAGGGACAACGCAAGAGAGGCCCCAGGAGAACTCCCTCCACCTTGGCCAGTCAAAAGAAAGACCATTTTTTAAGTAGACCACCCTACATGTTAGGATGTATTGTAATTTGGATATTTTTTCAGTTTAGGTCCTGATATCCTGTGACATTCAGAATTTGTTGTAACCACTGGAAAGCACGTGTCATAGCAACAAAAATACTACAACAATCAAATTTAGTTCAACCTCGATTATAACCAGCCCGTTCGTTTGTTCCCCTGCCAATAACCACAGTGCTACTTCGCTGGGACAGAGAGAAATGTCTTTCACGTGTGTGGGCCTTGGGGACAGCTAAGAAAAAGCAACACACACCTGTTTGCTCCTTTTTAATGCCTTCGCCACCCCTGCCCTCCCCTTGTAGAGCAGCAACTAGGGCATGGATATTGGACTGTACCGCTTAATCCAGATGGGCGAGGACAGTGGTATTGTCACCCATTTACAGGATGCTGAGAACACGTGGCTCCCCCTTTAGCACGCTTGAGGGGTGTGGGTGAAGGCAGGCTGCGGGCCGCAGTGGCAGGTGCTGTGACGGATGTCCTGTGGAGTGCCAAAGCAAACACAGTGAGGCGAGGTAGGGCCAGGGTGGGGCAGTCAGAAGGGTAAAGCGGGTATGGGGAGATTAGTGTGCCCTGGCCCTGCCCCTTAAGAGAGAGGAGAAGGGGAGGGAGAGGTGTGGGCAGCGAAAAAGAGAGATGTCAGGACACAGGGTCACATTCTGCTGCATCATGCCTGTGTGTTTTCAACTAAGGTGCCAAACAAATGACTTCAGAGTAAAGTGCAGTATTAAATAATGCAAGGAAGAAAATGAGAAATGTCCAAGTCAGCTTTAATTTCTCAGCTGAACAAAGATCAACTCTTCATCTATTCGTTCTTATAAGACTTTGAAGTCCAGCTCCAACTTGCAGCAGCAGCAGTGGGAGGAAGTATGAATCAGGTAGAGTTTCACTTGCCTCATGTCCTCTAATGGCCCACCCAATCACCAGGACATGAGCATTACACAGAACATGTGCACAGGAAGCCTGGAGGTATTGCTGTTACACAACAGAAACTGGATATGCTTTGTTCGCTAACCTTGGGTCCCTGTCCTGCCCTCAGCCCCTCATGCACCATTATGAGGGCGACGAAAGAAGGGCACAGAGAATGTGTGAGCTTGTACCTATTCTGGACCCAACACTGGTGGGCAACTATGAAGCTATAAGGACGTGTGTGGATAAAAGGTTGCATGGAGGTTGTGGAGGGTTTGCAATCCTGGCTAAAGGTCCTAGACACATCTGGAAAAGTCTTTAAATTTCCCATAGCACTGACTTGCAGGGGGATGGGGTGTTGGGTTAGGGATGGCTGGGAGGGGAGTGAGAGTAGGGGCCTATACAACCTCTGTCTGTCTGGGTGTTGGTCTATGCTTTTGACACTGGGCCTGTCTGGCCAAAGTTTGGCCAATTGAACCCAAAGTGGATTGAAGAAATAACCTGATCACAATGATGCATTTACAATGTGTTCTCTTCTAGACGAGCACCTTTGCTGGGGCAGTCATCACATGAGTAAACAGGAATGAGAGTAGCAGGTGGCGGTATAACTTCCAGTGGCCTTGACCTGGCCTTGAGTGAGCCGTGGACCTCAGGGAGCCTCCTAGTCCAGTCAAACTCAATAAAACCTCTTTTCTGTTGTTTTAACCTTTTTTTCTATCTTTTTCCTTTAAATTCTAGTCCGACCTTCTTGACATTCCTCATTATAGCTGTCTTTCCCAGTGCCTCAGCAAACTACAACCGACCACATGTGAAGGCAAAAGTGTTCATAGCTGTTTGAAACAGCCACATTCAAAGGCCTGCTGTCATAGAGGGGGCAAGACGTGATAATTGCCCTTTTTCAGATAATATTTTCTAAAGGCATTCACAGTGTCACAATCATTTTTACATACACAAAGTGATGGAAGTACTTGTGTGAAGGCTGAAAAAGAAGGCTTGAGAGAGAAGTTCAAACCTTGCCAGAATTAGCCTCCGTACATGCGACCAATAGCCGTGTGAAGTGGCTTTGCTTTTCTTTTTGTCAGTTTTGGAAAGTTACAGAAATTGTTGGATACAGCCTCCCCCCAATTCCAATTTGGAATAGTTGTTGGGGGACGGGTTTTAGACACTGTTCGAATAACAAGCACTTTGGTGAAAACATATGTACTTCTTTGCTCTATCTTGTACAGTCTGTCATTATGTATCTGCAGCGTACTGTTCCAAAACCAGGACTGAGATATCTAGTCAACCACACAGTGTACATGAGCAGTAAAGATGAGCCGAGGAATGTCTGATAGAAGTTCAGAGGTCAGAGCGAAGCATGCCTTGGCAGGGACAGAGGGACATAGCCACCTGGTCATCTGGGTTAATTATAAATGAGGCAGGCCACAAGGGGGGAAGATGAGCTGGACAGCTGTCTCTCCAGACACACATATAAACACACGCTCAGGATCACAGCCCATATGCACGGTCCGCTCCGCTGAGCACCAGATCCCAGGGGCCCGTCATGGCTGAAAAGCCCTCCACCTCAGCCAGGTGGAACTGGGGAAAAGTTCACCATCACAGCCGCCAAACTCTTTTTCACTCTTACTCTCTCCATCTCTGTTTCTCTCTTAGAGCCTCCCACGGAAATACAAGATGAAGTATGTTCCTTGGATTCATCTGCTGTAATTCTCTGGTATTCTCATGACTATCCTGATAGGAAGTAGACCTTAGAGGGCTTTTGGAGCAGAGAAATTACTGATTTATCAAGAGTTAGACATTCATGATTAGCCAATGAAATGATCAGAGTGGAGATCAATGCTCGACAGGTAAAATTCTTATTATTCATGACTTATGCCTTATCTTTTGTCTCGAGCTATTTCAACCAGTGTATGGAGAATACTTGTAGTAATATATTTAAGGTGAAGATTGTACCTCCTTGACCCGGGATCATAGTCACAGATATACAAACACTGATGTTCATTATAGGGCTGGACAGGCCATATTATCAAATAGCAATTTGTCAGCGCCTCCCCTTGGCTGTGCCCATGGGGTTTTATGCTAATAGGTAGTGCTTGGTTTAATGTGAAATAAATGTTCCTCTTTGCACAGACAGGAATCTGAAACTGTTGGGGGGGGGGGTACATGTTAAAGACACACCTAGAGAGTAAGACATATGAAATTGAAAATCAAGCAAGAAATTCAATAGGAGTGGTCAAAGAGACTGATACCAGCTGTACGTCCTACACAGGTTATGAAACTGGACACTGATCCGATTTTGAATATCAGTCATATTCAGCACCTGTGTTTTAAGTTGCTAATATTTCCCTGGCTGCGCATTGATGGAGGTAAAATGATAAGGGTGATTATTTTTTGCTGATCTTGTACATAAAACAGTGCACTGCCCGAGACATAAGCCAAACAGCCACTGAAAAGTTATGCTGTGGTACCCATGGAGGAGCTTAACTGTATGCAAGCGTCCAGTCACTGGAAAAGCCATTGCAATAAAGCAGAGGAGTGACCCTGGCAGGGCCTGTCCTTTCACTTAGGAAACCCATAAGAATCCAAGCCCTGAGCAGAATGCCTCCCCTGACGCCCATAGCTAAGATAGCAAAGACGGCACTGGGCCACTGTGTAAGAAATAAACAGAAAACCTGTGTCCACTGGGCACAATAAGACTGATGCTGCCTTCATCTGTCTCTTGGCAACAAGAGGTGCTCTCTTTACGTTGCAAACAATTGTGTGTGTTTTTAGAGATATCTGACGTCTCAAGCAAATCAAAGTGCACATTTGAAGGATGCATTAGAGCTTCCTCGTTCAAGGACATATCACATTAATATGATACCCTTCCTACAACCTTCTGGTAGCATGAATGCCAAACCATAGAAAGTAAAAATCCACCCTTCATTTTTTCTGATTGTCATACCAATCTACTTCTTTTGAAGTCAGATCCATAAGGATTACCACACTTCACTGTAATGTTGTTTGTCAGATACAAGCAGAGGAACATCCTTAGCCTTTCATTTCCAGCCGCACAATGACAGCTGGGGGCAATCTGCTGTGTATCAACCATGCAAACCCACTTCTTCTCACAGGCTTCTGCTTTTGAGAAACGACAATGTCACCTGTCACTCATGAGCGACATTAAACCAATCAGCCCCCCTCCCCCAGGAGATCTGATTAAGAGGGCCTGCCAGCATTTAACTCACTAAGAAAATGAAATGCCCTGCTGTTGTCCTCGCTTATCATGAAACACACTGTCAACAGCACGCAGAAGTTGGCCAGAAACACAAGATGGATGGGGAGTCTCAAGTAGAGACGTAGTCCGGTAAAAATGTTTCATGGTTGCATGGATTAATACTGAAATGTAGGCGGTTTTGTTAAATGTACAATCAGTACTCAGGATCAATAAAGGCATTTACTTGATGGTAAAATAACTTGCTCTCTTGTAACTGTTGAGTATCATCATATTCTTGCTTCCTGTGTGTTTGCCAATTTTAACAATGGTAACAAACCGATGAGAGTGCCACAAGGTGAACTGAAGACCCTCAACTCATCACACAACTCAGTTCTGCTCAGCAAGTCTTTGAATTGCTCCTAGCTTCAAGGCTACTTTGTAACTGACCATTAACTTTGAACTCCCCAGAGTTAAAAGACACTTTCCTTGCACAAATCCTTAAGGTGCACAATAAAAACAGTTTAACTTTCTACTGAAACATACTTTGAATATGAGCACTTTGCTTGTATCACATGTCAGTCTCAGACACAACTTTCTCTGCTCAGAGCAGCTGAACCTCGGCCCCGTGTCCCTCCGTGTCACCGCATCCAGCCACAGCCAAAAGAGGGAAACGTTACCAATCAGCTGCAAGTTGAGCCCAGCTGTTGCTGGGGCTGGGGGACATGGAACAGAGAGTAGGGTGGGGTGGCGACTAAATGTCCAGTGCAGGGAGAAGAGAAGGGGCGGTGGTAATGTAGCGATGGCAGTGGGAGTGCAAAAAGGGAATACAGGGGATGGAAGGGATCAGGCTGGAGTGTTGGATGAGGGATTGGGTGATGTTTGGCCAAGGCCTGGGGAAGTATCAAATGCGAAACCTTCATACGAGAAGGTTACTCCGGGCTGAGGCAGCCTCCTGGACCACAGGCCTCAGGAAACGCTGAGTACACATACACGAGTCCACATGGACAAATACGCAGACAAACACACACACACATACACACACACACACACACACACACACACACACACACACACACACACACACACACACACACAATCACACACAAATATTCAAAGATGAAGGCAGGCACTGAATCACATTCTCAGGAAAAGTCCTGATTGCCAGCACACACGCTCATTGATTAATCCATATGGGTTAGCACAAACACAGCAGCTTCTAACAGCTGAGTGGTGAAATTGGAGGGTTCCACCCAAACAAAGCTTAACAGGTCACAATCAGTTCAAGAGCCTGCTGTCCCTCGCAGAGCCTTGGGACCACAGGAACTCTGCACCATCTGCAAAATCCTGAACAATTATTTATTATCTCATCAAAGCAGACGTAAAATTCATGTGATAGCAAGTGTTTAAGCAGGAAATAATAAGATAATACAAAACAGAAGTCTCTTAGAAGACGGTGGAAACATTTGGCATATCAAAAGCTAGACTTTCCATATGATGCAGGAAGCATTCCCAGTGCCAGAAGGATAAAAGAATACCATTAATCTTAAATGTCAGGTCATGTGCATCCATCATCATGCCAAAAGCTAAAAACAACACTTTGTATTTTATCTATACATGTATTACTCTTTCATCCATCTATCCATATAGGATCAGCTTAAGTGCTTATATTGTGCCTTTATTACAAAGATAATCAATGCATAGTTTACAGAAGCTCCTCTTCCTCTCGGTTGAAGTGTGCAATCAGCAGGTGGTGGTTTGGAGATTGGCATCTGAGCGAGATGTGATCACAGATAGTCCTCCCTCTCTATTCCACCCGGAGTTGGACCGGCAACTCGTGACTGACAGCTCTGCTCTTAATAATTCATCTGGCCCTGTGTGTCTGAAGGTCAGGAGATCATCTGCTTGGCCTCGGGCGCTGAGGAGAGGTGCTACTGTCATCAAATATTCATTGACCTGCTGTACTCCCAGTACACTCTCAAAATACACAATCTCCTTCGCTAAACACAGCACAAATTTGCACCCAGAAGCTTCAGCGGAATGGCAACAGCACTGATACTGTTTGACAGTGTGTGGGGGTTTCTGGGTTGCAGAAGTGGGGCGCAACCCAGTGTGGATATGAAAGTGTCTGTAAGTGTGCTGTGCACATATTGATTATGAGTAAGTCAAAAGATGTAACTGCTGATGAGCCAATGTATTATCCTGTTTCAGTTGTACAGCCACATGGAAAATAGCTTTGAATGCATCAACATTCAACGTTACAATGATTCAGTCATATAGTGAAACTGCACATACTGAATGGGAAATTCCAGCGTCTTTTTCTCATTTTTTTTGTCCATCATCACCACTGGTCCGAATAGTTTTCTCACTGCCTTTTTCGTAGAGATGTGGGGAAGATGGACTCCGGTTAAGGAAAGTGTGCCTCCTCTTTTTCAGAAAAACTTGAGTGTGACAGAATTCCTCTCAGTCCCATGAAAATGCCACTATATGTTGTAGCAAACTGCATAGCATTGGGGATTCACTCCAGGCCAACTACCTGGCTGATCCAACACACTAAAGTTTGATTCCCTTAGCGTGAAGCCATGCTTTGCTTTCAAATTAGCTTATGTGTATGATAGAGAAGTAGTAGCAAATAAGATAAAGTGGTTAGTGTCTGCAACTTTCCGAACTGCAGCACAGGAATTTCCAGAGAACCAGTCTCTGTGCTTACTTTCGGGTTTTTATGGAAAGCTGTAGGAGGCTCATGCTGCCTATCCTGATCAATGTTGTTCTTGCTGGAGTCTGGTTTCCCAAAGCGCTGCAAGAGGGGTGGTGACTGAAATTTTATCGTGACCCAAGTCATAATTGAGGAAAATATAAGAATATCTTTGACAAATACTTGAATCTCCTTTTAATAAAAAATCTTTTCCATACACCCATACAGTGTACAGCATTCATAAGTCCATGTTGCATCATTAGTCAGTTCAATATTTATTACTGAGATTATAACAGACCTCCAAAATGCTGTAGCCAATCATCTGAGACCATTATACTCCAGAAAGTCACATTTCTGGTTCCAATTCAGAGTAAAGTGCTCTTCCTATGAAATATTTTGTGAGCAGCAAGAACCTCCATATGTGGACATGTCTCCACCATTCAAGCCCAGCAGCTGTGGAGACGCCAGAATGCCAGAACTGATGACCTAATACTAGTCCTGCTTCATCATGATCACTCCTGAACGAACACACACACACACACACACACACACACACACACACACACACAGACACACACGCTCACACACTCATACACACTGAAATACACATTCTCGCCCTGAAGCCAAGGCATTACACTCCACTTACTCCCAGATTTCAGGCAGGTGCTGCTGTTGTGTGTCGGAGCTTTTGGCAGCACAGTTTTGGATAGCAGTATTTCAGTGCATCTGTATCAGCTTGATACAAATAATTACGCGTTCCTAGTGGTATGCAGACCTAACTTGCAGGGCCTGACTGTTCTAGTAACAAGGTTTCTCAGTCTGAATGAGGAGTCTATGAGTGTTTTATGAATCATAGAGACTATTTGCACATGACTGAATATTTTAACCTAACTGCATTCAATGCCGTTGTGTGTATGAACTTGTGCATGCATCTGCATACTTTAATGGGCTTATGTGAGTGTACGTACAGTATGTGTGGTCCTTCATGAGCTTTAACCACATCACCTGGGTGTTAAGGAAAATAGTGTGTGTTTCCTCAAGGTTTCTGAGAATGAGCCACGCAGCAACTTTTTGAGACTCTGCTGTTGCTTGTAAATCTGCATATCACACTTTAACAGACCACACTGAGGGTGTCAGGGCATGGAGAGAATATTAGCACACATAGGTGTGTGACTTGAGTAAGAGTGTGTGGTTGTGTGTGCATCTCACCAGTAATTATAGTCTGCAGGTAAGAAATTTACATTGTAAATTACAAAGGTGATTATTTATTTTATGCATGAGGTAAGACAGGGATTGTTTATCATGCAGTAGGTGAGTGAATATCTGCCGCAGATTGGGTGTACTCAGGCGTGAGTGTGGAGTAGTTTTCTCCCGCGTAGAGGCTGATGAGTTGTGCATGTTTGACTAAAGGCATGCACATCAGAGGTGGATGTGTCCACAATGACACGGTTGGTGTAGTGCCAGAGAGAGGGAGGGAGTGGGTTTGGAGGAAGAAAGAACAGGAGAGGAGAGGAGAAGTAGTCCAGATGTCTCCTGTTCACAAACACAAGGCCCACCTCAATAAACCTCTAGGGGCACATATCTGTGTAGCTTTAATTCCTTTGATCAGCTCTCTAACTTGTGTATTTTTTCATGAAGGTTTGTCATCCCACACATTAATATCAGCAGACATAGCTCGTTTTATGTAAATATTTGTAAGGCAGGGTTTAGATGTTACAAATTAGTTCTATACGTCAAAGTTTATAGGTTGATGTTACTTTGCAATATATTTGTGGCACAGGGTGATTTGATGTCCTTTTCTATCCAGGCCATTAATCCAGGACATGAATTGCCTTTATGAATTCACCAGAAAATAAAAAAACAAACAGGCAGACAAACAAAAAGATTTATAGAATACAGAAATGTACATGTAATGTGGATAGCTATGCGCAAATGAAGTATTAAAAAATGTGGGAATGGTTTGTATTTATACATGTGCACATATTCATATAATGAATGTGTTTAGTTTCTGTTTTTTTTTTAAATCTGAAAACCCAGAAAAAGTTCCAAGACGCAGTTTAGCTCATGCAGCTTTTGTCATTCACACAAAATTCTAACAAACTGTTGCTGTGTTCAAATGCACACAAAACGAGCCATGACAAACGACTGCGCATTGTATGAGGATATATGGAAGATATGAGCAGTTGTGTTGGAGCTCACGGGATGGAGCCACAGGTGTTAAACAGCTAAGCGCTTTAGCTGCTCCGGGGTAAAAGATGTTATTGAACCAGAAAGGCTCCTTAAACAGCCCCCCTCCGCAGGGCAACTCAAAGCCCAGGGGTCAAAGGTCACTGTGAGCAGCGATGGAGGCCATTTGTTTGGTTGTCATGGCTCAACAGGTGAGCCCTGGGTGGGGGACCAGGCTTCTCAAAACATCTCACCCGGCAAGAAAAAAAATAGTACCAGAGGCTCAATATCAGGAATGTCCACCACACATGGTCACTCACTCGCCACACACGTCACAACAACCCGTGTTTACCCTTATTCCACCCAGTGTTCACACTACTCTGTTTGCTTTGTAGCTTTGTGAAGGGAGGCTGCCCCGAAAAAATGCAGAGAGAAGGAGAAAAAATGGAAAATAAACCATGGCCACCATCGGTGCACAGCTCTGTTTGTTTTTGTTTGAATGTCACTGGGTCACGTTTTTTTTTTTTTTTTTTTTTTTTTTTTTGGGGGGAGACACCAGAGCTGCACCTGTGCTACAAGTGCCTCCGGACTGGTAGCTACCCTCCGGCTGGGTTGTTTTGTAAAGGATCAAGCCTCCGGGTTTGGGCCACAGCAGCCTAACCATCACACTGAACATGTTGCTGCACACATTCCTCTTCCCACCAGTCTATTGTACAAACTGTGTGGCCAGTGAAGCATTTTCTATGGAAGCTGCACAGCTCATTTATACAGCGTCTGGGTGACTTCCATATCTTCACAATGATGCCTGATTGCTTGTTGGCCACAAGTCATTTAGAGCTCATTTTAAATGATGTCCTACTTTTATGGGCAAATGAATTTCTCTGAATGGTTGCAGTGTCCAATGTAAAATATAAAAAATGGGAAATACAAAATATTTGATAAGTAATATATTAAATAACCCAACAGTATATAAAGAAGTTAAAAAAAAATTTCATTTCCACCAGCTACAATAATAAAACGCTGCTTGTATGTCAATGGATCAATAATGATATTTAAGTGATAATTAAAGACTTTCATATTAACAATAGAGTAAATTACTATGTGCAGTGTGAAAGGGGTCACTCATACTGACAAACACAGTATTAGTATTACAACACAACTCTGTAGGTCTATGTAGTGTTTGAGTGTTTTTTGGCTCATTCTTATGGATTTGGGGCCCAGGACTTTACTGTTTTCATGGAGTCTCACTGCTCTCACAAACCTATATATACATATTATATACATTATATAATATGTATTATGGGGATATTAAGGGGATAATATGCAAATATTTTCTTTAAAGCTTGAAAGTCAGTTAACACTGCTCTAACTACATTTAGCTGTCAAAGATACAGCACTGTTGACAAAACCATCTCCACTCAAGGTCCACTTAATGGCTTGTTTTGGAGCTTTTGACCGTATCACACAGTTTTCAGGATACAGTCGAAGTACCAAAACAAGTGCGTAAGTAGACTCTGAGTGGGCCTTGAGTTTGTCAAGAAGGAATGCAAGCTCCTCTGCACTTTTACTCAAGTCCAATTTTGAATGCGTGACTTAAATTTGTAAAAGAATATTTTTACATTGTACAATTGCTACTTTTAGTTAAATAAAGAGGCAGAATACTTCTTCCACCACTGACTACCAGCTGCAAATGTGTAGACATCAACCAGGCTTCTCAATACTTAGCCTGTTTTTCAGACAGCAGATCAGTCTAGTAACAAGCATGAAGTTATGGTCCAAAGCTGAACACGACAGTGCATTAGATGAATTATCAGAAGGGGCCGTGACCATTTCAAAGCTGTAAAAACAAGGTGGTACACATGAAAACATCTGTTGTGTGTGTGTGTGAGGGAGAGAGAGAAAGAGAGAGAGAGAGAGAGAGAGAGACACATAGCAATTTCAGACCAAGAAAAATACATGGAACATCATCATCTCATTTTTCCAGCAGTCCCCAGGCTTGACAGCATATGTGCAAGCGAACACACACACGTGCACACACACACACACACACACACACACACACACACACACACACACACACACACACAGATGTCCTATGTCGTCCCGTCTTGATGGGCTCTGCAATAGAGATAATTATGTTTAAATGCAGCCATTTAAAGATAAATGAGCAATAGTAAGTAATGATGGCTTATTTCCCATCTGTCTGTGCATCGCTCGGCAGCTGAGCCTTGTGAATGAACATCAGTGTTCTCAATGCACAGAACTACTTCAGAGCCACAATTTATCTCACCCATTATAAGCATGTGATATCGAGCATGCAGCAGCTCCGAGGCCGTGTAGCACCCACAGAACCCTCTTAATAATTGTTAGAGAAATGACACCTTGAAGGAGAAAGATATTTTATATTTATGTCATGCTAAATAATGTGGAGTAAACACGAATGAAAACCAGAAAGGATGGACTTGTTGCTCCTTTTTACCACAACAGTCTTCCTGGTTCTGACTCATGGACCTGTAAACCAGATATCGAGAGAAGAGCGTTTAAGGAGGACTTAATGCTTTGCAGGTTGATTGAAACCAGGCCACCGACATGTAGAAGAGTGTTGTTGGGTGACTGAAAAAGCAACTGTGTAAAGGGAAAATAAAAGGTCCCAGGCTGAGCAAAGGAGGCCTCAAAAAACATCCTGCAGGCACTTTAACAGAAACTTTACAGCTTCCCCTAGACAGAAGGATAGAGAAAATGGCTGCCTGGAGCCACCTGTATCGATACATTACTCTGTTTATGTTTTCTTAGTTTCAACTCTTTTACTGTCTGTTTCCTCTAAATCTTTTTTCCCTCACTCTCTTTTTCTTGTTCTGTTACCCTTTTTCTCTTCCTCCTACTTTCTCTCATTCTGATGCACACACACACACACACACACACACACACACACACACACACACACACACACACACACACACACACACACACACACACACACACACACACACACACACACACACACACACACACACACACACACACCAAACAAGTCTAGGGCATGCAGGTGTGAAGGTTGTGTAAGCAGCTTATCCCAGGTGCAGATCAAATGTTTCTGCTATGACAAATGCTGCATAGCATTTCCACATTCCAACACATTATTAATTTTCTGTTTCATTCTAATTGTTTGAAAAGTCAGGCACTGAACAGCAGATTTGAACATTTGATACATCTGTTGTTTATGTCATATGATACACAGACTTCAAAGATTTCTTGACAAGGTTAAGCTGGCTGTAAAATCTGTATGCGAAAAGAATGAAAAACAGTTACTTACTTCTTTCAGGTCAGTTCAGTTCAGTTGAAGTCTGCACTCATCCACCATTTTTGGCAAAGATTTCACCACATCAAAACCTTGTAATGCACTGGGCATGGAACTGGAAAGCAGAAAAAATTAGCGTTTGGTAAAATTAGGTGAAATATGTGCTCAACTATGATGGGCAGCTTTTTTGTCTGCTGAGCCTGACCTGCATTCAAAAGAGCAGACCACAGTCTGGTTGATAATCTCCTAAAGAGGAATTAGATTGAAGAGGTAAGCTTGTCATAGACACACAGACTCCCATCTGAAAGTGCCAGAGCCCATATAACTGTCAACAGATGCAGAGAGTTTTCATTAAACCCTCTGGAGTTATGATGACAAGCTGGCACTATAAAGTATAACTCTCTCAGTAAGTAACGGTATTAAGGCAATATTTTTCATAAAGTCACAGGTGAAGCAAATTATTTTGTGTGTTAATAGACCAATTACCTGTCACATATATTACATTTTAAATTCAGCATTGAAGGGTGAGAGAAGGGAATCTCAGAAAATACAGTATATCTCAAAAGTTGGGCAAATAAAACTATCTGCTTAGTTAGATAGAACCAGAGGTAGGTAAACAATTTTTTTTTAGCCATGCTAGCAGGGTTGCCTGGTCCAAACTGAAATATTGCAACTGTACCTACTGCCTGGATTCCTCTGAAATTTTGTGCAGGCATTCATGGTCCCCAGAGGATGAATCCAAATGACTTTGGTGATCCCCTGACTTTACCTCCAGTGCCACCATTGGGTTGGCATGTGTGGCTTTCAGAGAAATAGCTCTATCTTATTGTCTTGCTTTTGTTATTTGGGTGAACAGGCGCCATTAGATACCTGGAGAATTTCTTTGCAGAGCCCTTAAAAAACTAAAAGGACACACATTGCCAGCTCAGCAAGGGGAGTGTGTCCCCTCACCTTCTAGGATCTTTGCGAATTTCTTCAACAGCTGGCAGATGCTTCACTAATCTCTCCAGTCAGGCTGGCATTTCCTGTCCGATCTAGTGTTAGAACGAGAGGAAAGAGACAAGTGGAAGATGAAAGGCCAATAACGGAGAGAGGTGGGGAGAAGTCGCACAGGAAACGTTGGTGTCATTACTGCGGTGGACTGTGCTTGACTGCGAGCACGCACACACATATTCACACCTGCATATGGGTCAATAACACTCGGACCAAATGTTCACTCACATGCCAGCATGTATGCATTCATGCATGTTGACATATACACACACATATGGTGGGAATGGGAAGGGTATGTGGGGAAACACAATATGGCAAGCATGTATGTCCATAGAAACCTGAAAGACAGCAAAAACAAACATACTGTACATTCACTTTGAATCATACTTTTAAACAATATAATGTAGCCACATATAAATGTCTATATTAATTAATGAGAACGCCATCTAATTCATGCAAGCTAAATATGACATTGCAAGTAGAGTAGACTTTGTTCCAAACAGGTCCGGGATGAAATCTGAGATGAGTGTGTTTAATCCAAGACAATCAGTCTTCTCCCCTCAATGACTGCCAGACTTCAGCGCTCCCCATTTCACCTAAACCCCGAGTTTGATTTCCACTGCAAATTTCCTGTTATGGTCATGTTTGAATCAACCTCGGTGTGTTTGACTTGGAGGCTCCTCACAGGTGTCAAAAAACTTCATCTTCGGACACAAGTCTGACTTCTCCCTGCATGAGGTGAAGCATCCAGCAGAGGGCCAGTATGCTCAAAATGCGCGATTATTTCAAAGGACTGGTCTTTTAAACGAATAAAATGCAGGTACGTTGAGCATTGCTCTACTGTGTTGGTTTTAAAACTCTTTTTTTTTCTAACAATCTTTCCATAATTGTAATTATTAAAATACTGTTGTTGGTAATATTATAGTGTATTTCAGGTGTCTACTATCAGCCTAGGCAAACAAACAGACTGAGTCAAAGAAAGAGCGCAGGATATAAAACAAGAGACCGAGTGAAATTGTTAGTTTCCGGTTGGAGACATGCAGAACTGTGGTGCATCTGCCTTGTCACACTCCCGGCCTCAAGCAGCTGGAGGTGCCCACGCTAAATAAGCATAACAAATTCATCCCAGGAGTGGGGGGGTGGGGGACTGGTTTGTGTATGAACAGGAATGGGGAACATCAGCTAGGCTTGACACTTAGCAGAACCTTACCGGCAAAAGTAATCACCCCGTCATGTCTGGAGTGCAAGAGGTTAAATTGATCTGCCGGAGTTAAGTCAAGACGGAAACGATCCAGACAAGTGTAAATGACAATTCATTGCTATCAGAAGTTGTAGTGAGCTAATGAGAAATAAATGCAACCTGTTGAATTACTTCAGCAGTTAAATAAAGTGATGTTTACAACATGGTTCTCAGATGTCCAAATCTCATTATTATCTCAAATTTAACGCCTCACCCCCTCCACAAATCCAGACATCTGCTGCGTGTTCATAGTTGCATATTGAGCAACCCAAAACCACCAAGAAACTTGTGATTCATGGGTGTTCTGTGGCTTTTTGCATCATGCCAAATGCTACCAGCCAGTAGAGGATTCAGTTTTGGAGACTGGCATATGGAGGACATTGCCAAGATCTTGCGTAATGCTAGATGTTAAATTATCACTAAAAGGAAACACAATGCCTAGCATTTCAAATTTGTCAAGGTGCTGAGGAATGTTAATTTACGCCGCATGGCAGATTCTTATTTTTGGCTTTTGGATGATAGTTTTATGACTTATACTAATGAGCTTTCCTATCCTTGAATTTGACAATTGTAAACGATGTGCAAACGATTCTTATCTCTGTTTTTATGTGTGTGTTTGTGTAAGAGAGGGGGCATGTTCATCCATGCACATGTTAATACATTCTGTGTGCTTATGAGAGTGTGTGCGCTCATATGTATTTTGGCTCTACATGTGAAGCTCTCAGTGCGAGCCCAGTACACCATGTTTCATTTCTTAAACTCCAGCATTCTTCCAGCACCAGCTCCAAAGAATAAAGTGGAGGTGCATGCTAAAATGTTATGAGTGTCGATCAAGAACTTTTCCAGCTGGATGCAAAACCCCGACAGTTTCTGGCTTTGCTTTGGCCCCGCTTTATCTCCAGTGCTTGCTCTTTTACAGTGGGGGGAGAAAACATTAGCGGAAGGAAATCTCACTTTACCTTTCCCTTTCACTCATTCCCTGAGTCTCTTACGTATATACCCGTGCCATGATGGCTAACTTTGACATTGTTTCAGGGAGGAAGACGCAGAACTGGCAGGCCTTGAAGTTAGATGTGTAGCAAGAGGTCTCCTGTGCTGCAAAAAAATGGTTATACATCAGAAGCAGCAAACATCTGCTAGGTAGTTTAAACAGCACCTTCAAAATCTGGCCGAAACTCAGGAAAGCTCAAAAGGCCTTTTGTTACCGGCTGCTCGTTTTTCAATAAACAGATGCAAATAAATGGAATATATTTTCAAAACACTATAAATCACATTCTATCGCACCTACTTCACTGTTCGATACCTACGAGAACTAGTCTATAAAAGTGTCAGCAATTCATCTTCCAACTTCTTACTTACCTTTTAAGATTCCTAGAAGTATTTTTTTTGTTTCAAAATGGGGTTAAACAACTAAGAAATACAAACAGGATCTGAATACATGTTGATAAAATCCTGTTGATTACATTCTGTAGTAGTTTAAAGAAACACTATTCAGGAAGTTCATACAGTGTACAGACATTAGCAAGTTCCCAATTACACAGTATGCGTTATAGCACACAGCCCCAGAGCTTAGTAATATCATTACTACTGTACCAGTTATAGCCCATAGCCCCAGGGCTGACTATCCATGGTGAATGTTGAGTACTGCAACATCTGTAGATAAGGGCTTTAGCGCCCTTAACTGGGCTTCTAATAAAGCCTGAGAAGAAAATTGTGAAAACTTTGTTGCCGTGGTCTCTAAAATGGTTAATAGCTTTTGGAATGTAAAAGCCAAGTGTGCTATTTACATACTTTTAAACACATCCTGCAATCCCCACAGCCCGATGGAGAAGGCAGGCACACACACATTCACACATACGCATGCACATAGCCCTCAGCGCTGCTCTGTGGGTCTTAAGTGTGCATAACATGGCAGCCATTATCCTATTAGCAGCAGCAGCGGCCTGGGGGCAAGCGGGGTGGGGGATGGAGAGAAGAAACTGGCATTAAAAAAAAGGAGGAACAGTCAACGGAAGGTAATGAAGCAGCAGCCTAGGCAGAAAGAGAGAGGGAGGCAGATATTGATGAGGGAGGTAGAAGAGAAGGAATGACAAGCGCACAGGGCAGGAAATCAAACTGATATAAGCTTAGCAGCTGTGGCTACATTAGTGCACCAGTAATATTAGAAATGCAGAAAATTCACTGACTGAGACACAGATTAATAAGGGATGGAGTATATATGGAGGAGAAAAGAGAGAGATGGCATGAGAATACTGAACTTTAAAAATGATTACAAAAATAGCACCATAACCAGCAGATACCCACAAAATCTCCAAATAACCACTTAGATGAAAGTGCTGGGAGACCTGCCGCGTGAATATCATTACTACTGTACCCGGCATACATTTGAAAGCTCTTTTAAGTACCTACTTTCTCTTTGAGCTTCAGCAGAGACCCTGCCAAGCTTGATTTGGCCAGCATCCAAAGATCCCTGCTCCAAAGTCAATCTCCCCTTTGAACTGCCCAAATAATGGACTTCTCCAGCCGCTTCATTATAACATGCTAATTTCCATTATGATTGATTAAACCAAACTGCTCTTCTTCTCTGTCACAGACCAACCCCAAGAGCTCTGGGCACAGCAGGGGCATAAGGATGGGCTTATGCAAACTCTGTACCCTCGCTACTCCCAATTACTCCCCAAGCCCCCCTCCCTTTTTCTTCCTTCCTTCCCTCCCTAACTTCCATTCCTCACTTTCTCTCTCCGTATTCAGCTACCCTGTCCAGGCTCCTTTCACAAGGTCTCTATTGAAGCCAGGGAAAAAGGCTCAGCAGCAGCAGCTGGCCACTCTTTTCTCCAGGGCAGGTATAGAGGGGCTGGGAGTTCTCTGCATGAGCGAGCCCCACTCCTCCAGCTCCATTCAGACCTGCTTTTGCCTCCACTATTCACCAGGGCCCTACTTTGTCAGAAGCAAGGGAGCACAGAGAAAAAGGAGGGATCATCCTTTTCTGTCTTTGTACTCCACATAGCTATACAAGCGTTCCCAAAGCCTCCGCTAATGAGTGGGCCTCTGCAGTGTTGTGAGTGGAGAGAGAAGCAGGTTTGTGAAAGAGAAAAGGTTTGATTAATATGGGTTCATTCTATTCACTGACGGAATGCCAGTCTTGTTGTCATTAGCCTACTGGGTGGTTTAGGTTTGTATGTACATTTGTGTTGGGTATGTCTGCTTAAGAATATTTAGAGGGAGAGCTCAGCAATTAAATGTTTTATTAAATGTACAAATGCAAATGCAGTGAACTGTGGTTTTATTGAATCACTGTAATATTTGAGCTTCAGAGGGAAGAGTCGAGCAGTTCTTTAAAAAAAAGTTTCTTTGTTCTCTTTCTTCCTTTCACACACTCTCTCTCTCTCTCTCTCTCTCTTTCTGTGGCATCAGTTAACACACCATCTAATTGCCATTTCACCACAGTTAATGATACACTTAAGATAATGTAATGATGCTGAATGAATTGCTTGTAAACATATACAACGCACACCAAGGGAGAGGCCATATGGTCCACTATGCAGTAAATGGGTATCCAGTTACTTCAAATAAATTTAATTTTCCACCTCTGGCCTGTGGTGCCATTGAGTGTGTTTGAAACCCTAATTGTATTTAGACTGGCGGATTTAGCTGGCTAATTAAACCACTAAGTAGATGTCTAAACGCTGGGCCTATGTGTAACCATCCATGAAATAAGACAGGTCAAAGGTAGGTATAGTGATTTTTTATTTCATGGTTTTAAATGAAGGAGAGTTCAACATTGAACACCAGGGAAGAAAATGGTTTCGCTAATGTAAGCTTTTAGGGTAAAACACACATGGTTGAGTACAGACGGGGCACCAAGTTCAATAGTTCTAACAGTGATAATTATATTCTGTAAAACAACAAAAGCTGGGTTTAAACCTCTCCAGACATTGTAGAGAGAACAAGCGTGAGACAAAGACAAAAGACAGAATGGGATCGCGTCTTGGTACAAATGCATTCACACTAAAAACACAGAAACAAAGAGTGCTGGCAGACAAAAAGCTGTTTGGCTGCCGCAGCCCTGCAACACCGAAGTCACCTTTCAAAGAGTGAAACAAGCACATTCCTCTCCTTGCATAGAACAAAAACTGTTCCAGGCCATCGCTTCTTTTATGAAATATTCAGTTGACAAGGCCTATTAAAACAACCATAGCCAAATACACAAGAGAGTCACCCTTCCCCACCCTGCCTGTCAAAGCTGTAAACCAACAAGCCACAGCTTTGACTTTGTCTTCGCAGGGTGAGGATGTGAGCAATGTAGACACAAGTAAACACCTGTTGAAAGGACCTGGAAACTAACTGCCATTTTTGCCCTACTTTCAACAATGCATACCTTCATTACAAATGACACTTGTGGCTTGATGTGTAAGCATAACAGACAGGGCGAGCACCTCTAACCACGCCTACCTCATGATGGAACAGGTTAGGGAGCTGGTATGGTTTGTCTCTCATCGCTTCCCATTGGGCCGCCTTACCTACTGACAGGAACTTGGCACAGCACAGCCTGATTCACTCTCCTCATTAGACAAACATTGATGAGAAATGTAAATGTTGGCACACACTTTCAATTAAGATAAAAAAAATTTTACAGGGAGAAGAATAGCCGGAGCCGTGGTGTTTAAACACCTGCAGATCATGTGGTTGTGTTGAGCAGCCACACCACAGTTAAGCCTTCTTTGTTTACTCAACTATTTCTTTTCACCTCCTCCATTAACAGTTGTTTAGTTCATGACCCGGTTGAGATATTGGTTCTTTATGTGGCCAGTATCGTTCATCACATTAATTCTGATAAAGGAGGCAAATTTCAAGGAATTTCTTTAATCAGTTATTGGATGTCTTAACAATCAGTACTTTTTGGCCCAGAAGTTAGCACTGTAACACCTGCAGTAACTGATTGGCTTCAGTGAACTTATACAACGTGTGTCATTTTTACTCTTTCTGGTGTGTGCTTCTTTTATTCTTGTACAGATTGAGGGTATAATGGATGTGTCCACTAGAAGCAGTGTCATGTTTAGCAAACTACAGTGTAAAGGAAATGTAGAGGAAATGAGGAAATGGAAATCAATTTCATCCCGGTGCTAGTATAATCAAAACAGTCCAAGCATGAAAGAAATCTGAAAGAATTTGGAATTACCAAGGTAAATGGATAGGACAATGACAAGGTAGGCCATGATAATAAGTGCCTTGAAGAGTCCTGCTGTTGTCAGCATCTGAGAAGGCACTTTTGTGAATGCTGTGCAACGAAATAGGACTCATCAGTCCTATTTCGTTGATGCCTTGAAGAGGAATTTTAGTTTCCTACGCTCTGGTAGAAGATCACTTGTGGCAGCACTGTGCTGAAATGTACACCCAAACTCTGAATGAAAATAATTCAGACTGGATTTTGAATCAACCAATCGGCTTGCTTGTTGTGCAGGTCTGCACTACACCGTGGTGAAATCTGGTGGGCCATGCATTGGCTCCTCTGCAAATCTCTGTGACCCACGGTTACCCATAATACCCTTCTCTGTGTAGGTTTATAAAGATGGTGGTGTGTAACTCCGCAAAAGCATAATTCCAGCCTTAGCTGCTTCTTTTGAACCTGGTAATTTGCCATTAGCATTAGCCTTCGGATAGCCACCGAACAACAACACGGTTGGATTTACATAGTGTTACTTTATGTTGACGGAATCACCGACACATACTGAGCAGGTATTCAGTCAGAGGAGTTTGGTAGTTCTCAGAACTGCCACTGTGACCACAGTAAATCACAATTACTTCTCACCTATGGAGGACCATGGAAGAGGGAACCTTATTGATTTTTTGTGTGTGGTCCTTCCGTACAGACGATCAGCACGCAGACCTTTTGACTCCATTTCATTGAAAAGTGACCTAACTTTCACTGTGTCACTGTGTTAATATATATTTATTAAAATTCAAATTATTAATGGTAGCAAACTGATAATCAAGTAATCACTGACATCCCCGTAAAAGTGATGCACGGCTGCAGCAGCCAAACCGGAAAAACAAAACAGAGCCTTTGGTCCAGAGTGTGTTAGACAGGAGGATTTGGTCTCTTGCCTATGAGTACTATCTCTCTGCATTTCGTCCCTTATATTTTATCTTTCTCTACATCTGCCTTGCCTTTCTCCTCCCCTCTTCACTCGTGTTCTCCCCTTTGTAGGCCAGGTATCACGCCACTTAGCAGGCCACCTGGTATCGACAGAAATGCCCAAACTCTTTCTGCTTCCTATTAGCGAGGCATCTCCGTGCGCCTGCAACACCCGTTAGCCATCCAGTCCCAGTATGATGAGTTGGCCAGGTTTCACGACTCTCCATTTTATAGTTGATGAATAGCTGCAGCAGATGGTTTGTTATCTTTGAAGATTCCAGTAGGATGAGCGTGATGAATCGCTCCAGGCCTTACACATCCATGCCCTCTCTCACCATCACCACCACCGCCATCACGTTAAACCTCCAGCACCAGAAAACGTGAAATGTGAACAATATGTAGTTGACTCATCAGGCACACCTCAGAAGCTACTGCTTTCACTTTTCTCATACGGCCTCAAAATCCTTCGTCTGCATTGACACTTTCATTCTACTCCAGCTGTGTAAACACCAATATGGTTAGTGTTAAAAACATGCATACAAAAAAAAAGACAAGGGCTCATCTGTTGCAGTCATTATCCTCTTTAAAAGGCACTCTCATGACAGGCTCACCTCCACTCTTCTCATCAGTCACAACTTCACAAAGCCGCACACAGGAGAATGGGCGTGGGGTGAGTATGAAGAGCAAACCAGTTATGGTTTACAGAGCAGCAAAAGCTGTTAATGCTTTCCTTACAACGCAAATTCCTTGTATGGCCCTCTGTTTCTCAGATTATAAATCAATCCGTACCCAGAGAGAAATATGAGCCCAGGATGGTGCCATGTAAAATGTCTGAGCCCTCAAGGAAAGACACTAATGTCTGAAAAGGGGTACACACTTGCGCTGCTCAGTGCCATTAATTTATGACAAATACAGTATAATATGAGCACAGTGATAAATGAGAAAATTTCCATGCTCAGTAAGATAAGAGACAAATGAAGTCACCCATTATGTAAAAAAATGAAATTAAAAAAGTGTTTATTATTTTGCAGCAACAACAAATGCAAATTGTGAGCTATTAAAACACTACAGCATGTGCTAGCAGTGGGCAGAAATGCCTACTTTCAAAACTAAACGTAGAAATGACCGTACATTAAAAATCAGGTGATTATAGAATACATTTATTCATCAAGCTCATCACAAGCAGAAACTGGTTTATCTAAATCAGGCTGGATTTACACAGACAGAAAGTTTCAAACTTCCACATTAACACACAAACATTCCGTGTGAAAGACGCTTGAGCCTGAGCTTAGTGTGCTGGTCAAAATTTTAACCTGGTATTTGCCTGCCGCATTAGTAAAGTTATTTGTGTGCCAAGTCATCCTGAGCAGGTCATCCACCAAATAAATCACATTAAAAGACGTGTCAACAGTCCTCTCGAAATAGACCCCCAAAACTACCTGGTCCACATACCCTATCTGTTGAAGGAACATCAAAATGCAGGCATGAGCATAACTGGGATAGCTGCTATTGTAGACATCCTGTCACTTGTGACCAAAACGTGTACAGAACTCAGAATGCCTGAAATAACAGACATGAAATAATAAAGTGAAAATGAAATGGCAGTTCAGTCTGATCATGAGGCTCAGAATCCAAGACGATGCATAAAACTTGTGAATTCAACATTTCTATTACTGTATGGATGTAAATTGGGTAGATGGTGGATGTTAATTACATATGCTGAAAGAGACATTCTAAAATGATTAAAGGTGACGTAATACTGCATAATACCACATGTTGCAGAGAAATATGCTTATTAAACTGCAATAAACAGCAGCTTAATTTATCATATATGGATACTGCATGAAATCTTTTCATACTAAATCTTATATATAAGCAAGCATGAGTTGGTTATCTCAGTGCTTAATTAAATCTACTGTACAACAATCAAATACTACTTTCTATATTTTCTATGTTTTTTATACATACTCTTGTCAAATTAATATACAAATTATTGTTTTTATAATTAAATGACCATTTGATTCACAGACATTTGACCAAGTTATACTTTGCTTAAAATATTGTTTTTTTTCTTTCTTTTTTTCATTTCTAGATCCATTCATTATGTATTTTTTTTAAGGACATTTCACAGCTCCAAACAAGCTCCAACTCTCAAAGTAATATGATTTCACGACAAACTATAGAAAATCCGCTGTGCTCCTTTACTCAGTTTTCCATCACAAATGAAGTCATGTTTTAACAGGGTCTCATTTCTCAGATATTTTCCTTGCTTCTTAGAGTTAGAGGCCTCACCTGTAGGCTACTGTGCTCACTCACACATGCATGATGCAATGTGAAACCTTCGTCTATTCATTGGAAAAAGGAACAAGGAACTGTGCCACTAAATTGCCTGCAGTACTGCAGGTGTGAATATCTGTGTCCTCGCTACTGTGATTAATAGCAATGAAATCTGGGACTTCTCCCAACACCGAGTGATCACAATAGCTCTGACAAACTCAATCAATACGATCTGTCAGTGCCAGCCAAAAAACATGATGAGAAAAAGTGTTAATGGGGCCTTGAGGCTGACAGGACCACTGATTTATTACAGACGTGCATTTTTGAGATAGCGGGCGAACATGACTTCAACATTTGGGAAGAATTTTGTGCTATCATGTGGCCATTATAGGGCATGCTCAAGTGGAATCTGGATGCAGCCTGGATGCTAAAATAACACACAGACACACACATACATGGGTATGCGCACACACACACAAGTATACATGCCATGTTAGCACACAATGCTCTAACACACTTCCGCAAAATATAACCTTTTGCACAGTATGCGCCGACAGTGGTGTAGGAGGTATTCAGATCCTTTACTTGAGTAAAATTACAGGGCCACAATATAAAAATACCAAATAACAAGCAGAATCTGCATTCGAAATTCACTTGAGTAAAACTGTTTTCAGCAAAATGTACCAAAGTATTCAAAAGTAGTAAGTATTCATTACGCAGAATGGCCCTTAATAGAAAAGTATTATCTTAATGTTATGTATATTACTAGATATTATTACTGATGCTGTAACTTGTAAGCAGCATATTGATTATTTATTTGGTCAATATGGAGCAAATTACTACTGGGCTGAGGTGGAGTGTAGCTAAATAGATTTACCCAAGTGCTGTACTTAAGTACAATTTTGAGACGCTTGTGCATTAGTTGATTATTTGTCATTATATGCTACTTTATACTTCTGCTTCTCCTCCACATTTTGTAGGCAAATAGATCCACCTTTATCAGCTGCAGCATTAGTGATGCTTACATACTGATGAAGTTATAATCACATAATATACATTATTGTGAAATGGGCCATTGGGCATAATGAGTACTTTTGCTTTTTGTACTTTAAGTATATTTTGATGCACTTTTATTTGTTACAGAGTATTTCTACACTGTGGTATTGTTACTTTTACATGATTAAAAGATCAGATTGCTGGAAAAGTCACTTGTTTGAAAGTTAAATGTATCGCTTTGTATTGAAAAACTGAATTTTCAAAGTAACTAGCTGTCATACAAAGCAAGTGGAGTAAAAAGTACAATATTTGCCTGTGAAATCTAGTGGAGTTAAAGAATAAACTGTTTTAAATTGGTAATACTCAATCCTTAGAGGAAGCACTGTCCTTAAGTACCATACTTCAGTAAATTTACCCAGTTACTGCCTTCCATGGCTCAGATCCAAGCACACTGAAACAGTGTACAAGCAAACTGACATTGTCAACTGAACTCACATATCAAGTTGGGATTTTATCTTACTTGACAAAGCATTCTGAGTTGTGGTGAATTTATGCGCACATCAAGAGAAGATATGCAGCAGTTGCAGCCTTTTTGGCATGCACCACGCACGCACGCACACGCTCACACACACCTGACCATCTGTTAACTTTTTCTTAATAGAACACATGAACTAGATTCTTCAGACTGTGCCAAACCGAGCATTTATGGGCACATCATATTAACTGGATGTTATAAATACATGCTTGATTCTTTACAGATCTGCTGAGTGAGGTTAAAATCATGGAGGCACACCTTCTGACAATACAATAATTATTGATGGCAGTGTTGGTAGAATTAGGCCAAGTTACACTAGTTGCTTCTTTTCTCCTGCAACTTCTCTATGTGAAAATTGGAGGAAACACAGTGGTGATGAATTCCTCTCTGACTTTTTCCTTTACTGGTAAATCTTGACTTCAGTCTTACGAACAAACACTTGAAGTGGAACTGTTATGGCATACAAGCCAATTATGTTAGTATGGCTTGTTATAATGCGATTAGAGAGCTTGAGCTCGCTGATTGTCTCTTTAAGAAGCAGTGAGAGTGAGAGGAGGTGGTGCGGTTTCACACCCTGGGGTGGGAAACAGAGGCGGGGCCAGAAACCGCGGAGTGACAGCCGCTCCAAGGCTCTCCAACTCCGCCGTGCACCCGCAGCCCGTAACGACCAATGGGGTTGGGACTTGACCCGCCCGTCAAAGCCACAGCAGCCAATCGCGGCGAGCCATGGGAGGGCCCTGGAAAACGCTGTTGTGCATCCAACGTGGGACTACGGAACGGTCACCCAGGAAAAAAGGAAAAAGTAAGTCAAGAAAGGAAAAAACTCATGGTTGTGGTGCACGGTCGGAAGGAGGGGTGACTCTCTTTTACTAATCGGGTCGTGGAGATTTTGTGACCACAGACTGCACCTGATAAGCCGCTGGTCGAGTTCGCTCGGACCTTGTGTGTTATTTCAAACTTGGATTTATTCGGCTACAGCAGCGAAGTGCTGTTGAGATTTTGGACGATATGCAGCGCTCGGCTTGAGAGGCGAACGGCTGGAGTTTTCGGCATTGTTCCTGCCGGACCTAACTTATTTACTACATCCTCAACTTTGTTGCGGACAGTGTACAACGCCGCCAGAAGTCACCGGGTAGCCGTTTTGCGATGTTTTGAACAATTTTGCTGCTTTCCCGTTGACCAACACTTATTTCGAGAGCTGCCCGGGCGCACTGTGTCCCTTAACGTTTTGCTGTTGCATGTTTTCAAACATGTCACCAAAAGCCGCGGCCCTATCGAGAAAGTAGATTTTAGCCTTTTTATGGACAGACTCTTGCAACATAAATTTAAGTTCAAGGCGACATGCAAGCTCGCCGTAGCCCACTGTGAATCTCCTTTGATTTTTTTTTTTTTTTTTAGCCCGCGTCGGACACCAGCCGAGAAAGTTGGACTGGGAACTTGTGTCCTAAATAACTGTTATTGGGATGGAAAACGTTTTACTGCGCCGCAGTTATTTGTGCTAGCCTCTGGGCGTCAAGAAGACCTTTTAATGTGCTATAGAGGCCATCCAGTCTCCCCGAAGCTACATTAATATTCTAGTTTGTGGGTACGAGGAGAGAGAGCTCGGCAGCCGCGCTATTAAAACTGGATACAAAATGGCGGCGTCCCTGGGACGATTTGGATATGTTTCTCGTTGTGTTTTTTATTTCATTTTGACGGTCGAACTGTTCAGCGGTTACGGATTCAGCTCGGACTTGCCGTGTGCCCAGAACTGTACCTGCACCGGAGATTCAGTGGACTGTAGCAACCTGGAGCTGACAGCTACGCCTCTGGACCTTCCAGCCCGGACTGTTTCCTTGTAAGTAAAGCGCCCACTTGCCCTTGCCTAGTTATTGACCGGGGTACAAACGGGGTAACGTTATTTGTAAGGAAAAGTGAACAGTGGCGTAGGAACTTTAAAACTTTTTGTCAACGACACAACTAAATAGCCATTAAACCACGGATCTCAGTTGATACGGTTTTCTCCTCAGGAATCCAGTCTGAGAATATTTTTGTGGTTATGCTTTGAGTTGCATAATTGCCTGTAGGCTCTAAAAGCGAGACTGAGGACATCTGTCAAAGTAGTTGTGTCTGTCCCTTCTTCATAATAGTAACTTCGTGTCAGTAAGTTAGAGGCAAAATCAAACTGATTCTTTTTTTTGCTGGCGACCCCCTGTTAACCTAAAGTCCCCCGGAGGTCCCTGCACCCCACTCTGGAAACCAATGGAACAACATACTACCAACCTTTATCTTTTCCTGAGACAGTTGTTATACATCATGTTGTAATTTGATTAGGATTGTTATTAATTAAACATTCACATAATCTTTCTCAGCAGGACAGCTAAAGCAGAATGAAAGCTTATTTGAGTTTGACAGTAAACCATATGTAGTATTTTAAGATTTATTGTGCATTTCAGTATTGTCTAAGGAAATTTCAAATGTGCTTATTTAATTAGGCTTGATGACTGTCATTTACAGCAGTTTAACAGGTGATTTATAAGAAGGGGATCATGCACTAACATTTCACACAGAGCATTCTGATGGTGCACATCAATTAGTTGGGGTGAAATGCCTTGCTCAAGGGCACATTAAATTATTGTGGGGGAGAGAAAGAGCTCTGTAACGTGAATATAAATTTAAACTGGTCATTTTAAAATTCTGTCACGACTCTATATGTTTCAGACTCTAATCAGCCCATAAAACTTATTTCCCTAATTCCCAGTATAATAAACCTTCATTTTAAGTTACTGTCCTTTCCAACTCAACTACTTTCAGAGATGTAATTGAATATTACAGGCCAAGGCTTATCATCATCCTTTGCAGTCAGTGAATTTTGATATCTTTTTTAGTTTCTGACACATGGATACTAGACAAGTGCATTCTAATATAGCTTTCTAAAAATGTATTCATGTCTCCAATGTTATAATGAACAAACTGACCCCTCTGGGTGAGTAAACAAACACACCCGGACATGTCATAACAAATAAACCCCTGCTTTATACAGTCAGATTTATGACAGGTATTATCCTAATTCCAGTTTCTGGGTTTCTAGCCATAGTTTACAAATTAAATTTCTTGTAAATTAGGCATTGGTTCCTTGCGGTAAGACTGACAACAGTTGAAACCCTGTCTGCCAGCTCATTTAGGAAATGAGCCAATTTGGGACATTTTTATGAAACATCCTCCAATGTTTAGGGAACTTAAGCACTTATCAAACTGAATGAGACAATTTATCTACAAACAACACTACTCTCTGTCCTCCCAATCAACATTTTGGCTCGCACCGCAGTATATTGCAAACACTATGTCCAGTGGCAATTGTGAATCCTCACTGAAAATTAGGCATCCTGTTATAAACCTTGTGGCATCTGTTTGTGTGTGCTGCTGGGAACAGGGGGTTAAAGACCAGAGACCCAAAGAGTCCTCTGAGTCCCAGGTTCCAGTGTTAGGCATTTTTTTCTTTCACTGGGAAGTGAGGAATGCAACTTTTAAAAAGTCTTCTAAAAACATGAATAACGGCACTTGTGCCCGGATAGCCTCATTGCCCTGAAGCACCACTTAGCCAAGTTCAAGTGCAGACACTGTTTATCATGCATGGACGCAGATACACTGCTCTTCCTGTCCTCATGGAGAGTGGACGATTATTATGGGACGACTGTCCCAGCTGAAACAGCTGCTCTCAACCTTTTGGTTTGTGTAACGATAGGGTCCAGCAGGAGCCCTGTCTCGCTCCAAGTCTACTTCTTTTATCTTAGCCAAACCTTATCGGTTAAGATTTAAGGACCCGCAATCTTGTTGTTTTCAAAGGGAATGGCTTTATGGCTTTGAATTATCTCTTAAAACACCTAGGTTGCATATTTCCACACCACTTGAGATAGTCACATTATGTTGGCAGGTAACTCAAAGGGAACCAGCTCCATTCCTCCGATGTCTGTAAACTTGCTAGATTAGTAGATGATTACTGTAAACCCGAAGAGACAAGTATGGACAATTTCACTTGTGGCCCAGTGCGATCCCATTATAAGGTAACTCACGCCAAGTCTTGTCCACTTGAGCGGAAGAAATAACTTTTTGTGTTGTGAATTGAAAGCTATTTTAGTTTTCTGCCTGTGCACAAAAATATGTGTGAGCTGATTGTGAGTCGATGTTATTCACAGACAAAAGGTAAACTGCAATATTGTTGCAAAGGACGTACCAAGAGTTATAGTAGAGTGCAACAGTAATAGTTTTATCCTTTCAATAGAGCTGACTGAGCGTATTAGTGTACACAATGCCTTAGTTTTAAATAAAGTGCATATGCCCACCGGTACCTCAAGGCACCTGAGCCGAGTGAAATCAGAATGGAATCAACTGTCTGTTACATTTACCCCAGGGAGGGAGCAGCAGCAGCAGCAACAGCAGCAACAGCAGCAACGCTGGTAGTGGTAGGGCGGACATGACCGGTGAGTTTCAATAAACACAAGTCACCTGGGCCAGCTTTCCTCCTCCTCTCTTCTACATAATGCAGATGTAATGCTCGGAGGAAAATCTCAATAACCTGAAACACCTGTAAGATTTGACTGTTAATTAGATTGCTAAAACATGTGTTATTGCAGTTGTTAATCACCAAGAAGCCCCCAATTTAGTCTTACATATACTTTTGTTTTGTACAACCACTTGCAGACTTTAAAAGTCATCTATGTTTTACTTTGCTGTCTGTAAAATTAAGATTGTTCAAGCAGAGAGGATAAATCCAGCTTCAAATGAATGGAATGGATTTCCCACCCTTTTGTGTGGGTGAAGAATGATTGCGCTGTCATGTAGCTGTTCCAATTATCTTTATACAGGCTCTTAAATTTGGATTACAGTAATGAACACTGCAGTGGTACCTCAGGACTTGCATTTATACAGCAGCTCACAGAAAGAAATAGTTCTTAAGGAGAGTCATCCTATCTCCAAGGTTGCAGAGCTTTTGGGGATTTTGAGCAGATAGCAAACAATATTGGCAACAGGCTCAAACTTTCTGGTAGATGTGAAAATCTTCTTTAAACAGTTTTGTCCAGGATGTATTGCTGTTACAGAGCACCCGCTCCACAGAAAAAAAAGGTCTTGCAATTTACTCTTTGTGTCAACAAGAAAATACTTCTACGACAGCGAGGTTTACCCCACCACTAAATGTGTTTTGTTTTTTTTAAATTAGGAAAACTTCTAGTTTTATTGGATTTGTCTGTGTCATGAAGAGCTCACTCAAAATTATTTCTTTAACCAAGCGATACTTAATCCTTGATGTTGCGGCTAAATTGTTCGTGTGCACATGAGGCACAGTCAGTGGAAGTGGACCACTGGCCCTGTGTTGCCTAGTTGATGACTGCGGCCAGGTTACCTTTTATATTCAATGTATGCAAATAATGAAGCAGTTTTGGCTAACCCATAATATACATACATAATATACAATATACAGTGCTAGCTAAAACTCTGGTGTGAGGCATCCTTTTAGGCAAAGGATGTTTGCAAGTAGCTTTTGTTGTCCCCAGAAGTGGCTTTATGTGTTTTTAGGGGTGATTCTGAGAACCTGGATGAATATTTGTCTAGAGAAAATAGGGGGCTAGAGGGTACAGGTTGGCAGTTTATCCATCAGCAGCAGTCCTAGCAGTCCTCTGGCAGTAGGTGAAGAAAAAACCCTAATGCTTTCCACTTGTCAAAACAATCTGCCTTCGGGACCCTGATTTTAATGGCCCCCTTGATGAGGATTGGGGAAACAATCATGTTGGCATATCCTTGCAGAGCAGCAGAGTTAAAAAGGAGAGATGGTCGGGGGTTGTGGTGAAGCTGTATGCTTAACTTAGTGTGGAACATACCCTTTAAAAGAAAAAAATGATTTATTTCAGTGTACTAACAATTTATGGGAATGTTAATGGACTGATAATGTATTGCAAGAACATTGATCATATTCTGCTTCATCAATTATTTTTCCCATCCCTGTATTCACCCACACAGGTTTTTCAGGGCAAACACTTGAGGTCAAAGGGCTGATATTGCTTCTTTAAGGCCTTTGCAATCATGAATTTCTTTGTCAAACATATCCTGTGCTGTCTTACATCAGTGCCTGTAAAATTTAACAAACTGACCACCAGCCTCAGATGTTTGTCCATTGTTTCTGATTGATGAATATCCTAATCACATTCAAAGCAAGTTCACTCTCACGCAGTCACATATTGCCTCTCAGGAGTGGTGCCTTATCTTATTTGCAGCCATGGTAATGTGTATAAAAAGCATTTTTGCCCACAGTGCCACTGGCGTAATGGGATTTTGCAAGTAAATAAAAGCATGAGCATTACTAATTTTGGCTGCGATTGCTGTGGTTGGATAGAGATAAAACAGATACATGGTGTCTGTTTGCCAGCATCTTTCTTATCCTAATCCCTTTTGTGTTTTACTGTTACAGAAAACTACAGTTTTTTTTTACAGGGTTTTCTTATTTTCATTTGTCAATGTTGAGACCTTAACCAGGATGATAACCAACTTGCAGAAACTCTGGTGAAAAGCAAGAAGAAGCCTGATCTTGATTGATGACTTTTGTAACCTAGCATATCCCAAGTGGTTTTCCAAGTTTCCTAACTTGCTGGCCACAGTGCATAGTGTACAACGTTCTGCTGCGACACAACCCCAAGCCATAGCCTTAAACCTCACAGTACAGCCTTATTGGTAAACACCATCCCCTACAGTTGGTTTTGGCTTCTGCGCTCAGGAAATGGGTTTGTGTTGGTGGTTTCCTGACAGAGGCTGGGAGCTCAGCTGGCTGGTTGTGGACTGGTCGGCAGAGGGTGGAGCGGCAGATTACCTGGCCTGGGGGAATTGAGGAAAGGTGGGGGAACATTTTCCTCCCATTGCATGGAAGTGTTTTGTCAATGTCACGGTTTTCTGCTGCTGCTTCTGCGTTCAGACTGGTTCCACTAGTTGGTAAAAGTCTTGTCCCTGGTCAGAAACCTCAACCACTGTCACGTTTAACACACAGAAGAAACCCAGAGGAAATGAAATGTTACAGGACTATCTGCTTGTATGTCACATATTGTCAGACACAACTCATTTTAATTTTAGGTAGTCTATTACTTCATCAAACCTATTAATAAACATGCAAAATTATATTTCACATTAGGACTATGATGGCCCTTGGCTCAGTGTTCCTTTTATGGCCATCTCTGCTGTTAGCAAGTTTAAACTTGATATAAGGAAAGACTGATACATGAACACTTAACTTCACAAATGCTTTTTCTCCTGCTGAAACAGATGACCATTTCAGCAGTTGGGGCACAGCCGCACCAACAGCAGCAGCACTCAGCAGGGCTGAGCCCCCTGTGGTTTCTAGGGCATTTCTCACTACGCAGCCTTGTAATCTTGTGGTATTGGGGGATCATTATACCAAGTTTTTTTTATTGTCATAGTTTCCCTATCCTTGTGACTTGCGTGTCCTCTGGCAGATACCTTAAAGTCACAACGTTAGCGTTTAGAAAGGTTTAGGGTGATCATTGTCATTGATTTTTATCACCTGCTCTTGCCTTATCGGGCTATTTTATGTTAAGTTGGATAGTATAAGTAGACGAAGTTTCTCTATGTACATTTTAAAGTGTCAATTTATTAGTTTTTTTTTTTTTTTTTTTTTGTAAATGATTCTATTTTAACCCATTAAGATGATTCATGGAAAACATTAGCTGTGAACAAATTAGGAAGGAAGAGCTGAGGTTAAGCTCCTCTCTAAGACCAACAGATAAATTCTGACATTAACATGAAGATATGGAATGAGCTCATGGCCTTGCACTGGCTTTAATGACAATCAAACAGCTGCTGCCACAAGTCATTCTGCAGGAATCCAGTCAGCAGAATGGATGGCCCTTTTGTGAAGACAACTTAGAGTGCCAAGTTTTATTTTCCCCCTTTCCCCTCTCTCCCTGAAGTCGGTGTCTACAAAGTGGGCTTGATCGATGAATCATCTGTGAATTCTCTACATCTGGTAAGAGTTTGGAAAACTGGAGAAGATGTTAGAGACTTGGACAGAGAGTGAGAGGTACTGTGCAAGTGAAGCAGCTTCTCCCCAGAAAGCAGGCAGTCCTTCAAGAAGTGAGTGAAGCTGTGAGTGCCAAACTGGGCCAAACATATTTTTCGAAGCCCCCACCACCACCACCACACACACACACACAAAATATTCCTCTGTACTTTCTGATACTACAGAAAGGAGCATCTCAGAGCTTAACTGTCTAGACAGCCACACATTTGCATGCAATTAGATTGTAAAAATAGCATGGTCCACTATTTAGACACTTTTCTTCACTGGCTTGAGTGTAATTATTGCTCTGCTAGTATAACAAACAAACAATAAGTAGGGAAAAAATTGACTAACGATCTGTCTTTTTGTCCACTTTGAAGTTGAGAGCATAAGGTCGGCTGTCTGCACAGTACTAAAACAATAGCTCCACTAAAGAGACATACAGTATTTATGTTATTCTTTCAGATTAATTGTGGACACTCATTTCCTTTTTCTCTTAATGAAGTAGTCTGGCGCCATTTATAAAAAACCACAATACTATGTGATACCAGTTACTGGTTTTGATGTTGTTGCGGAACTGTGTTTATAGCGTGGACAGAATAAGTGTTGTAGTGCTTCTCATCTGGAGTGTCCAGGCTGGCGTCGTAAGACCTGGCCATGGGTTCATGCAGTGCCTTGGGCAAGAGCAGACCCTTTTCCCAACCTCCACCCTGTTTGTTTTGAGTGCTCCACTCCATCTCCTGCTTCAGCTCAAAACCATCAGCAGAGAACAGCAGTACACATGGCACCAAGATGTGTCCCACCTTCCTGCCTCGGAAAACTTCAGAAACTGAGTCATGCTACTAGCCTGACAGATTTCAAAGACTGCAGCAGCTCCTTTGGTGTGTGTGTGTGTGTGTGTGTGTGTGTGTGTGTGTGTGTGTGTGTGTGTGTGTGTGTGTGTGTGTGTGTGTGTGTGTGTGTGTGTGTGTGGTGGGGGGGGTCAATGCATTTGTCATGCAAATGGTGAAATATACCGACCCCCTCAGTGCTACATTTCTCTGACCTCACTAAGTTCTTTTCACCCTCCCAAGATCTTACACCTACTTATGTTTGTACTCGCATCACATTTATCATTAAAATAGCAAATCTTATTCATTGGCTTATGCTTTTAACCTTGTCAAACTTGATAAGATATTGGCTTTGTTCAGCCAGTTTCCTTCCTCTGTTTGACCAGTGTGTAAAATGGTGGGCTGGAGCTGGTGTTAGCCTTGTGTACACTCTCACTGCAGTGCCTGGCTATAAACTGGCCTTTAATGACAGGAAGAGTGGTGTGTGTGTATGTGTGTGTCTGCTTCTCTGACACACAGGTTATTATTTGACTAGTTTTATGATGCTCTGAAATCGACCACATTAAAGGCCCTTTGTCTCCCAGTTGGACTACAGAAGGCTCATCACTTACATCACTTCACACTTTCAGTGAGCAAAGTTCATACTGCACTTATCTATGATAGAAACAGGAAAGATAATGATGATGTATCTCTGTATGTGTAAGTCCCTGCTGTTTTCCTCCCTCCCCATATCTCCTCTCTCCCACACAGAGACTGTGCTGACTTACAGTGCACGCATAGTGTCATATGCTATGACATCACTCCTGTACTCCCAGCTTTCCTCTACTCCCACAGCACCCATAACACAACTATTTTTTAAAGCCTTTTTAATTAGTTTTATATGTCAAATCAGCTGCATAGTCCAGCAATGACGGCCTACTGCAGGCCTGAGTCCTATTTTTCCTGCCTAGACAGTTTGCTTAGTCAGGCAGCCCTGACTTTATCACATTGATCCAGTTGATCCAGCAATTAATTTTGTTTAGCTTGTAAAAACTAAAAAAAAGAAAAGATAAATGCCCTTCAGCAGTTACTAGGATTACGAGTAACATTTGTTAAACATGCCTATAATGATAGGAAGTAGAGAAAAGCAAGGAACTCATGTCTGAAAAGTTGTAACTAGCAAATGCTTTGTGTTTATACTGCATATATATATTTAACAGGTGGTTGATTATTTTATGAATACATTACCATTTTTACCAACATTTCTTATGTGTTTTATAGAGAAGCTTCTTTCTCTTGATATTTCACAGTCTCAGTGTTTGTGGTTATTGTTTGTAATGTGTGGGGAGGCGTTTGGGTTGTACTGGCTGGGTGGGGTTGGAGGGTGGAAAACTAACTGCGCCTCTTTATTCCAGAGCAGCCCTCACACCAGCTGCCCTCATGTTTTGTGTCTCTCCAGAAACAGAAAGGAGATTATGTTGACATTTGTGCTCAGTGTTGGTAAATAGTTTCCTTGAACCAAGTTGAAATATTGGTTGGTACAGTTTGGAATAGACAATGAATGTTAAGTGTGGCCTGTTTTTTGTATTTGCAAATTATTTTAGTATCAAGCAGCTCCAAATTGAGTGTGATCGATCATCATTTCCATCTTTTGAATTTTTCTGTAGTTCATGCAATAATGGTTGTTTAATGAAATGATACATTTAAAAAAAAAAGTATGACATGACAAACGGTAAATGATGCTTGTAAAACAACTCTAAGTGCGAGATTAATAACATGATCATTAAATGTGCCGTTTACTAAATCTATGTAATTATTGTCTTTAAAGGGGGAATCATTTAACAAAGTGAATGTAGAAAATCAGCCAGGGGTGCACCAGCCACAGCAGCTTGAATTCAGTGGGAAAATTTAGTATTTGGCTCAACATGCAGCCTTAATTATCACTCACTTTCTTTGGTTAAGTACCTGGCTGAGAGTGCTTTTGATTTGATCCCGCTGACTAATGTCAAACAGTCTTGCCCATTTGTATAAACTAGTTGTACCATACAATGGAATGCACTGTTTGAAACATTCAGGGCTTTGAGAACTAAATTGCTTTGTAGTGTTTGCCATGTTTAATCACAGCGCCTATTCCCATCTTGACTATACATCCTTTTCTTGTTGGTTGAATTAAATGACATTAACTTATGGAAGCCCTGGTTTGATTTCTGCATGTAGTGTAGAGTTTTACAGGTTATTGGGATGGTTCTCATTTTTCTCGGTATGTTTGTTTCTGCCGCTCTTGCTGTCTGTGTCTTGCCCCGTGAAGAAGTCAGAAACTCTAACGACTTCTAGGATTCTGGTCCACGCTTGGCAAATTCTTCCAGAAGCAGCATGATTGTAAGGTCACTTTCTGGAAAGCATTAACCACGCTTAGCACAGACGTCTCCCCCAACCCCCCTCTTCCACAGGAGAGAGGAGAGAGGGGGGAAGGGAGCGAGACAGGGAGGGAAACCAGCGTTATCACCATGGCCACATACAGTAGGTGTTAAAACACTGTGAAACTTATCTCATCTGATAGGAAAGAAAATAAATCTGGCTGAATGAGATGAAGAGAGAGACTCAGTTGTGTAAACACCATAGGTGACTGAGAAAGAGGCACATGCATACCTGTGTACACACACAAAGGACCAGTTTTGTTTGTTGCTGTGGCCTTTAGCACCAGTACAGCAGGTTTGGTTCTCAAATGTGACTTTTTTCTTAGTCGTCCCTTTGTTCTGTTTTGCCCTGTTTTTACATTTTATGCTTTGAGTTTCATGCCTAGAAATATGTGCATATCCAAGTTCCTCCATCTTGAAATGCTAAAAACACTGTTTGGAGGCGATGTTCTTAGATAAAACTTTATTTGCTTTTTTACTAGGTTTTCCCTAGTAAAATTCCTCAAACTGTTTTGCCAAATTTGTACCAAAAGCAGGTTGATTAAAAACTACGGATCACTCTTCCAGGTGACAACACTCTCCCTAGTTCATCGTGTGTGTGTGTGTGTGTGTGTGTGTGTGTGTGTGTGTGTGTGTGTGTGTGTGTGTTTTGCCGCAATATACGTACCTACAGGCAGAGGTGGCCCATAGGAAGGCGGGTGTGATTTTTCACTTAGCTTCGCCATAACGAGGTAATTGCCTTCTGTTGCAGAGACGACAATTTAGTGATCTAGGCCACAATGGGAGGTGCCACAGTAAATGATCATAACATAGACACACATGCACACCTCCCTGTCAGGCTTGTGCCTGGAGGGCAGACACATGCTGTGCTATTATCTTGTCACACACACAAGCAAGGAGAAACAACTGGGGAGTCAAGCACAGAAGACAAGAAAGGGAAATATGTCAAGTGAGACAGAGATTCAGATTGATGGGTATAAATAATATTACAAAATGCAGTGTGTATGATGTGAGAGAAAAATGTTAAAAGTTAGTCTTTTGCTACAGTAGTGACCAGCCTCCTCAAATTATCTTTCTTAATATGCATTGCTACTTTCTTTAAAATGAAGAAGTGACATGAAGTAACAGCCTCTGCCACAGAGTTCAGCCCCACACCTCTTTTTTCCCCTTCTGCCACGGTCTTTATGGCCACGGTGGTACAAGAGAATGAGGAATGTGTTGCATCAGGTAAAAGTGTCCCCAGTCTCTGGGAACAAGCGGCCATCTCTCGGCAGGCCTGTGAAACATTCCTGGGCCGTCTCTCACGTCTGGACAGAGGGATGGAGGGGTGGGAGGCAGGCGGCCCGGAGCTGTGGGCTCCCTTTGTCTTGCCTAGCCTAACCCCACCACACAAACACAAACACCGCTCTCACTGCAGCCTTCTCTTTGCCAACAGACAGGCTGTATGCCAGTCAGGCAGGAGGTGTATGTGTGTGACAGAGATAGTACTTGTTTATGTGTGAAATAAATTTGATTCATATAGTGTGGGAAACTCAGTCTGAAATCCAGATGTGTGCTAGGTGTGCACACATACCCCTTCACATGCTCTCTGACAGCGGTGACGCTATATCACTGGACAAATCGCTCGCTAATAAGCCTCTGTACAAGTCAAGTGCCAGCTATTAAATACACTGTTAGCCTAAAGTGCAAATTGATTGCTGCAGATGAATAGCCTCTGGGTTATGTTTGGAAAGTGAGCCAGGAGAGAGAGACACTCTGTATCGATAGTATTGATCTGGCCCTCCTTGCCGGCCAGCTGAATTGATGTACTGCAGTGTTTTCAGCCATACTTAATGTGGACGGATGAGGCTGTTTGTCAAATGGGAGAAATAATTGTTGCTATTGATCAGGGTCCTTATTTGGACTACTGAAAAATGGCTACGATAATACAATAAAAGTTACAGAAAATATTGTTGTACTGCTAATATTTTGATTGTTAATTGTACTCTGCTATCTGAAATTGGGCATATAAGGATTTGAACTATTTTCAGTTTAATTCTTTTTCTTTTTTTCCTTTTTCTCAGAAATCTTGGCCACAACAAGCTGACCACCATCAGTGTTGAAGCCTTTGCCAACCTTCCCAACTTGAGAGAGCTGTAAGTAGTCACCAACAGAATACTCACATATACAAGAGTGTGTGTTTGCCTCTGTTTTTCTCTAATGTGAGTGCTTAAAGCTTAAACTCTGAATGTACAGTAATTTAGTTTTTCATTTCAAACCGCAAGTGGCAGTTGTGATGAGTTTTTTTTATCAGTGACTTAATTCTGACTCACGTCCATGATTGTCACTCTACTTCCTAACAGCGTCCTTGTATGTGTTGCTTTGAACCAAGTCTAATTGAGAATAAAGTAGTGGTTTTCTATATTAAGCCTCCCCTCCACCAACTGATACTGTGGCCAACACTGGCCTTGTAAATATTTTATATGGTGAGGAGAGGGCTTGGCTCTGTGTCACTCAGCGCCAGCACACAAGACACATACACACACATCGACAAGTTAAGTGGTGATACACACACTGGTGACATGTTTGGCAGGCCGGCTGGCCAGTCATACGCTCATCGACATCTGTTTTACTCCCATGCTATTTTTGGTTTTTAAAAGGATGACTTGCCACTTGCCCTGTGACAGACATGACAACTTATGTTTGAAATCTTTTGATTTATACAAAGTTTGATTGAATTTAGCCTCATTTGATTGGAGCTTTTGGAATAGCCACAGTACCATTGTGGCGTCTAAACTAGCATTGTTTAGAAAGTTCCAAGAACGACTTGACGAACACTGAGTATAGCTTTAGTTGACATAGTCCCCCGTTTTTGTGTCTAAATTTGTCTAAATGCTAATCTAAATGCCTTTTTAGAGTCCTCTGACCTCATAACAACATATCATTCTTGTGCATTTCTGTTTTCCTTCAGGGCACAGTTTTGTTCTCTAACCTACTACTCTGTGTGTGTTTGTCACTCTCAGGCGGCTGGACCACAATGAACTGACCTCCATACCAGATTTAGGACAGGCTGCTTCCAAGATTGTATCGCTCTACCTGTGAGTACTGCCCCATTTACTGCTTAACATGGTACCAGAATTATCTGGATCTCTGTTACCATATTCTTAGGTCAGTGGCCTCTTTGAAATGCTCTTGAAATAGTCTCTTGACATCTGTCGAGGATGCATATGACTGTACATCTCAGGAGTAATACATGCATGCCTGTATTGAAGTAATGTGAAGTTAGCGATGAATGTTAATCGATTACATAAAACTAGTTGAAAAATCCCCCCTCCACTTGAGCTCTCTTGCCGTAAATATAGAGGTCTGTCGTGAGCAATTAATATGTGGTCAGGTAACTGACTAGTCTTATTAGCCGGCCATGTGGTCATGTCTACAGTGAGCTGTGCTGGCTGCTTGGAGTGTCAACTCGTATATAGTTCCAACTTGGTTGCTCCCAGTTGTGAAACTGTGCCCGTGGGGACTGCCTGCACTGGCATCTCACTGGAGATTTACTGCCCTATTTGGGAAGGGCATGTGTGTGCTTGTGTATGTCACAAACGTGAGCTCAGTAGGCCATCAACAGTCATTTTAACACTGTTGAATGAATCTCATGGTGAGAAAGAGGAAGTGTGGTAACTTTACTCAAGCTGTAGTTTGGGAGTCAGCGAATGTAGCGTTTTAGGAAAATGTTAAACATTAAATATTTGGATTATGGTAATACAGATGGCGTTTATAAGCCGTTTATTGGTTAGAAATTGAATGTCAAATAATAAATTAATAAGAAGTATACTAAAGTACTGGTACTTAAAGAAATACTCAAACGAATAATTAGGTCTGGCTTATTTAACAGTTTTATTTAAGTCATCAGTGTTATCTCAGTATTGACACTTTTCTGTGTTACTATGGTGCTCAAGAATGTCTAAAGGAATGCGAGGCACACAAAATAAACACAGAACAATGAAAGACTTTCTAATGTTAAACCAAAATAAGCCTAAGATAAAAATCAAAAGGCTGAAGCCGATATTAAAGGTTGTTACAATTCTTATAACAAGATAATTGGCGATGCTTTTTGTTATATTTCTGATTCTAAATAAACACACACACACAGGCATAAGTACAATCAGTGTTCCGTCCATATCACCCGTTGGGTGGACTGTTGTTTTCGTATGTGCCACAGATTTTTCCCCTCGTTTGACCAGGGAACATTCTTATATCTCATTCTCAACGTGAAACAAGAAAGTTAACTCTGTATTTTCTTTCACACCTTGCTAGCATACCAGGTGACTGCCTGGTAGTAACGCTCGCAGCTGCTGGTTGTATCATTGGTCATTGTTGTATCATTTTCAGTGGTCAGCTCTGTGGGAGTCCCACCTCTGCCTGCTTCTCGGAATTGATAATGATGCACAAATGTGGTCAGTGTATTTCTGTAGGCTGAGGGCAGTTAGCAAGGGAGGAAATTTGAGGTTTGAGTCAGCAACTCTGAAAACTGTCTGTTAAAATGTGTCATGTTTCCCAAAGTTTTGAACTATTAATATCATTTGTCAAAGGTTTTATATCTGCCTAGATCAGTATGGTTTAGCACAAACCCCTATTCACTTTACTTTTGATACAGAACAGAACACTCTGAAGCAAGTTAACCTTTACTTGGACAAACTGTGCCGAGTCACAGCCCCTCCAAATGATCGGGGTGTCTTTTTTTGGCCTGACTTGAAGCCTGTTGCTAGGGGGAAGGCCTGTAGGCCTGATGGGAGCGGAGGCTAGAGGGAGGGTCGGATCTTTACAAAGCCACGCAGCTGAATTGAAGGCCTGCTGAAGCACTTGCAGCTGCAGCTGTCATTCACAGGGCTTAAGGTAAAAAGGGTGACAGAGAGCAGAGGAGGAAGGATGAGAAAATAGGGAGGGATGCAGTATGTGAATGTGTCAGATCAGGATGACATCACCACATGTTGAAAAAGGAATGGTTCAGAAAAACTCTGAAGAAGGTAAGGAGAGGAAAAAGGAAGCAAGAGGTGAACTCAGGCTCATGGTTATTCCTAAAAGTAAACCCAGTGCACTGTCTGACTTGCCAAGTGCCAAGCCCTCTGGAGTGTGGGAGTGTCTGTGTATGTGCCCTGATAGAGGCAGCAGCATAGAATGCAGGGCAATGTTCCTGTGCCATTAGTTGGAGATAGTCTGGAATGTCGTCTGACTACAAGTTTGTGCGAGACAGCGGCTTACACACAAACACACACTCACCCAAGCAAATGGACAGTGAATCTGTCTTCAGCGCCTCATCCAGCAGTAAACTCTCCAAAAGGCTGAGAGCCCATTATATGTGGTTTCTACTGTCGCAGAGTCTGACTGCCTGAGTCTTTGAGTGTATCAGTCAGCTAGTTGCTGACAAGGTTTGAGATGTCTGACGAAAATGATAAAGTGATTAATGTTAGTAGAATTTAACATGTTCAATAGCTAGAGTATTTTACAAGTTTCCAGGATTTCTGTTTTTTTAAATTTTCAATTAAGCTTATATTTCTGCAGTGTTGGACAAACAGGGTGCTAGGGAAGGGACTGTAATTAAAAAACAAACATTTACAGTTTTTGTTACTGCTATTATTCTCCTAGATATATTATCTTAGTATTTATCATAGTGAGAGGTGAAGAAAGCAGCGGTTTGTTGGCAAAGACACAAAAACAAACAAAAAATGCACTTTTTTTTGTAAAGAGGGTTCAAAGTTTTACAAAAGTTTCTTTAGAAATACATTTTAAACAAACCCTAAACTATAGTTAATACTGTTCAAAGATTGCAATTTCAATTTGACAATTGTCAAGATTGCTGATGATGATTTAACTTTTGCCAAGATAATCATCAGACTGTAATCTCAGCCAAAGGCTATTCTGAGCTATTTGTTTTAGAACATTGACAGTTTGCACTTAAAAAGAACTTGACGACTTACCTCTGTGGGTGTATAACATACAAAATTATAAAGAAAATTATTAGTCTTTTATCTAAAATTTAAATAAGAATTAGGCGAAATAAGAAGGGAGAGGTGAGCGGGCTGGGTTTTTTTTTGCCCTGCTTCCTTTTTTCTTTCTCTTCTTTCTTCTTAATCTCTTGCTTAGTTGAGAGGTGACTCAGGCATTTTCTTTTGCCTTCTTTCAACTTCCTTTAGTCCTTTCACCCCCTTCCTTTTAATGAAATGTCTGGCAGCTCTTTTTCATCGCTGCAGCTATCGTGGAATTCATTAAGCACAGACAGGCCTGACTGTATGTCACTGAATTGCTGCAGCTTTAATTTTTCTATGGGCCAATCACTGTCAGTTGGGGGAACTTCCATCAACCAATCAGGACAGAGCTCTGAGAATCATTTTAACAGTAACATAGTTTAACATAAAAACAAAAGTAACCTGATCATATAGAAGCTTTTAATGTAACCAACCAAAGACCATATGCCAGGCTCCCACAGTCTCACAATGCACTTGGCGAGTCCTCTGACATCCTGCAGACTTCCAGAATACCACAGCAGGATAGCAAAAAAAAAAGAAGCAACAAAAAGTTTTAAAAACACTGTCAAAGTGACAGCAGAGCAGCACAAACTTTCCCATTGTGCTCATTGCCTCTCTAGTCAACATCAAAGAGGTTCTTTAAAACAGCTTGGGATAGAAATCATATGGCCCGCTGGATGATGTGATTTTGAAATAATTCTCCTTTTGTCCCAACCACCAGCTTCAAATGGAAAGGGGTGGGCCAAACAATCGCCCCCCAAAGATGACACTGGAAACGGGAGAATGGGCATGCTAGTGTAAACCCCCGATGCACTTTACATACATCAAAAGAAGTGTCAAAATGAGCCCGGCTCATGATAATCTGATGGTCAATGGGGCAGGGTAATGAGATCTGGAATTAAATGGAATCGAGAGTGAATAAGGCCCCCAGACATCAAAGAGAACAAGAGTGAACCGAGCTCGTCTTAATCAGAAATGTCACTGGCTGTATGATAATCAGTTTTTATAAACGCTACTATTGTATGTCTGGACTTCAAACACGCTGAGCGAAGAGGCTTTATCTGTCTCTCACACGCAGCTGGGCTCTGACCGTGGGCGGGAGAGAGGAGAGGGAATTTGGTTAGAGTGGTGGAAGAAGAACGGGGGTGAGAGAAAGAGTGAGAGAGGTCAACCTCTCCCACCAGTTTGAGACTGATCTGTTTTTCCCAGCAAAGGTCACCAGCTGTTGACCCCCCCCCAAACTTCCCCCTTTCTCCTACCCCATACACTCCTCCCTCCTTTGCTCATGCTCACTGTTGCCACTGTCTGTTGCTCTGTCCCATGTGTGCATTTGTTGTTTGTGTGTGTGTGTGTGTTTGCGCAAGTGTGCTTACATGGCTCATTGTTAACCATTTGTACCACTGTTTATTCAGGTGGGGCGGCACTGGTGTGACCCCTCCTCCTCTCAGACACCAATAAATGACTCTGTGTGTGTGTGTGTGTGTGTGTGTGTGTGTGTGTGTGTGTGTGTGTGTGTGTGTGTGTGTGTGTGTGTGTGTGTGTGTGTGTGTGTGTGTGTGTGTGTGTGTGTGTGTGTGTGTGTGTGTGTGTGTGTGTGTGTGTGTGTGTGTGTGTGTCCGTCTGCTGGCTGAAGGCTAGAAAGGAAAGAGCGACTGACCTTGTTTTGACAAGTTTGACTGGTAGAACACCTACACTCTCATGCTCTTTCTGTCAAACCCTAACACACACCCACATGGGTAGTTAAGAACTCAGAATAATATGGCTGAGCTTTAATTAAAAATAAAGCTAAGTCTTTTGAGTTTCTTTCTGTGGCTCTGCTGTTGGTTTTGCATTGAAATGCTAATAAGCTTTCCATGAATCATGTCAATTACTATTAAGAGATGTGATTTGGTTCAAATTTCTTTTAATTTTGGCCATTCTGTGATAAGGGGTCAGTGCTGTACAAATGATTAACTCGCTGACCTCTGAGTAGACAATGATTTGATGCACTGCCTGATTTGTCTCTTGCCTGCATCCTTTTCAATTCTCTTGACCTGGGGATGTTGGGGGTCATCAGATTTGGAGTAAAAGGATCCAAAGTAGTCCATCTCCATGTTGTCTCCTCAAACACAGGTCCTTATTGTAAAAGAGAGTACAACAAGGGAGTGTGTGTTTGCCTGAGTGAGTAGGTTATAATAACATCACTTGGTGTTTAAGGAAAATGCTGTTAAATGAATTGTTAGTTATTTTGGGAAAAATGGTCGTTTACTTTATTGCCAAAAATTAGATGAACTGATAGCACTCTCACTCTCATAGCTTAGCCTAGCATAACAGCTGGAAACAGTTAGCCTAGACGTGTCCAAACGTATCTAATTTGTTCAATCCGTACAAAAACCAATGTGTAATAACGACCAGTTGTTTACGAGGGGTTACGTGCTTGACTATTTCTTGGCGTGGCAGCAGTGGCTTCCTGGAGTCTAGTAGCCACTGTGAGTTTGCCAGGCAACAAGTGGAGTCTCCCGGAAATTACTAGTTACAACTAGTAGACGTGATTTGTAGCAATCTTCCCATCTCACTCCTGGTGAGAAAGCGAATGAGCAAATATCCTGTTGAACTATTTCTTTAATGCTAGGGATAGGCTTTTTTTAACAGACTCATAGTGTAAATGCAGTCATCAAACTTGTTGATGGGGAAAAAACTTTTGATTTCAGCTAAAATGTTTGACTTAGAGGTCAAGCACTTTCATAGCAAAGATGTCACTTGGATGGTAAAATGAGGTGCCCAAACTACATGACGCTTGGTGATTGGCCTGTTGTTCTCTGTGTGTACGCACTTTCTAAATTTTTTTTTTTTAAATTGAGTATATACCAAACAACTGCACTTTTTAAAATTTCTCTCATGTTTTAACTTGTTGGGTTTTTTTTTTTTTTTTTTTTTTCCGGGCAAATGAAAGTGATACTAAATGAAATTCCCGTCCCTAGTTAGCACCCAAGCACATGTCAAATATGCCAAGCAGAAAAGGCTTTCATGTAAGATCAGATAACACTTCCCTTCAGGCTTGGAACACACTCACATGTACATACACACACAAAGCGTTGGTATAGAAGATGTCTTTCCGTCTGTGTATTCTGCGTTTATCTGTCAGTTTTGCATATTATATACCTACTGCATACATTTGTCTCTGTGTATGTTTGCGGTAGAGTAGAGGTTGGTTTGGGTTTCTTGTATGCCCTGTGTTCCTTCCATGTGCTCTACTGACAAGTGATTTACTGATTGTGTGAGTTTGTGCCATCACTTTGGCTGTCAGGAGTGTTTCCCACAATCCTCTTCTCCTCCAAGTTGTAGGAGAATGACTTAGGCGTCTTTTACTTTCATTTTCTCTTTTTTTCTCTCTTCTTCTCTGAGTACAGTGGGTCCTGGTCCTCAAAATAACCCATCACAGATGTTGAGGAGTACAAGATTGGGTGTGGTTGGCTGACCCTCCACACAAGTGACCCCAGCACAGGGCTAAAATAAAAACCGAAATCTGTCCAGTCTTCTGGCGAGAGTCTGGCTAACAAAGCCTGACAAAACCGAGACGAGGGATCTCAATAGAACGCTTCCTCGTGTGGTGTCACACAAGGGATGGTTGTTTTTCTAGTCAATGTAGAAATTTTTAAACTAGAAAGGTGGCATGCTATTGCTCATCTCTGGGTTTGGGCTTTTTTTCAGGTTTTCCTGGGAAACAAAGTGTGGTTGGTTTTTGTTTGTTTTTTTTGCATCTTTTTAAGATGGTTTAAATTTTATTTTTCTGTTATCTGTCGTTCCTGCTCCTGTGTCTTGGATAGATTAGGACTTTGCTGATGGGTAGTCCTTCTTGAGTATCACACAGCCACTGCTCCATTCCATAACACACTGAAGTACTCCAAAATACCCCTTCAAGTGGCTCTGGTTGATCAGAGGCCCATCTATCTAAAAGATTTTGCAACAAAGCTCTGTGGAGAAGCTCAGGTGTCCTTGGAATTGTTTAAAGAAGGCCAGCGTCTGTTTGGAAGCTCTTAAAGTACACATTTTGTGCTGGATGAAGACCACTTTGTTCTGTGTACCCTTCTCTCTTTGTGCCTGAGTGGGCTTAGAGAAGCCGTGGGATTTGGAGTGTCTTCTCTCCTTGTATGATGGGAAAAGGACACTGAAGTCTAACAGGGTAATATTTTTTACCCTGGTAAAAAAAGGTCAGTGAGAAGGATTGTCAACCACACATAACGCCTTTTTATGTGTATTTTTTACAGACATCACAATAAGATCCGTAGTATTGATGGCAGGCGGACCGGAGAGCTGGTGTCTGTAGAGACTTTGGACCTGAGCAATAATGACATCACCGAGCTACGAGGGCACTGCTTTCCTGCTGGCATCCGAATCCGAGACCTGTAAGTCACATCACAAAAAAATCCTTAAAATGTATTAATTGAAATGGAAAAAAAAAAGAAACTTTACCAGTTCCTGTTGGGAAATAAGGTTTTTGAAGTAGTCAATATTAGTAGAAAAATAAAGTAAAAGCTGAAACGGTACGAACAATAGTGTTGCAAGTGGCTATCACTAACATTTGTATCCAAAATATCAATACCAAAGCTACATAGTGTGTATTAATGAAAACATATGGGGGTAAATGGATTACAACATACAAGTATGTAAAGTAACTCAGGAGAGACAGACACGGGGCCATTCATAAACACACTTTCGAGGGTTGTTATAAATCTCTGATGTCACAATGTGCTGCGTCTGTGTTCAGGTATTTGAGCAACAACAAGATCAGCATGTTAGAGCTCGGAGCTCTAGACCATCTGGGCTCGACACTACAGGTCCTGAGACTGAGCCGAAACCGCATCAGCCAGATCCCCGTGAGAGCCTTCCAGCTCCCGAGGCTCACTCAGCTGTGAGTACCACTGGATTTCATCAGTTTAACAACATAGTTAGTGTGCTGACATAGTTGTGTTTTGATCTGTCAGACCAGTTTGCCCTGCAAAAACAATATCTTTTTGACATTTTTTAGGCTGAAAATGAATGGGTTTCCCAGCTGTAGCCTTTGGAGACTTAATAGAATTGAAAAGAATTAAGCTTGATCGAGGAGGAGTTTGTAGTGTCTTTTGATTGAGCTCTGTGTGTTCAACATGTGGAATGCTATTAGTGTGAGCTATACCTCTAGGGGTGGATAAGGTCTGACTAGGTAAACACCAGAGCCATATTATTGGTGATTTATTGCCTTTTCCATATCCCCAAAGTGGTTTGTTCACTCCCCACACCGGGCTCCATTATCTTTGTCAAACTTCCCTTTAGCATAACAGTGAGGTCGACCCATTTTTAGATCAACGCCTCCATTCTGGAGAGTGAAGGGACTCACATAATGGGAGTGTCCCCCATTGTGGCTTCAGTAGTTTCCCCAGGTGCCTGTTGTTGGATAGGTGCCCCCAGTGACACAGTATGTGCACATGCTAGTGCTGATGCACATTAGACACAAACAAACCTGTGTTGATGTTTATCTTTGCCAACCTGGGGGCTTTTAAAGCCTTGACAGAGACACACATACCCGATGCACTGTTACATGCAAAGACATCTCAGGCTTTATATGCAGAAGAGAGAATCGCTGCAAATTTTATACCATGTTTTCTGTTCATTCCTCCTTTTAGTATTTAGTATTTTAGTATTTAGTATTTTACTATAGTACAGTAATTCAAAGGGTTCATAGCTTGTTTGTAAGCTGAAGTCTGCAGGTATACATTGCCGACTCCATGCCATAGGTAGAAAGGACACCACTAAGGAATGCCTATTTAGCTGGGGGTTTGCTGAAGACAAACAGCTTCCGGCTGAAGCATGCAGGATACAGGTTTCTTTTGACTTGGGTGGGATGGATTCTCATGTACAGTAGAATGAGGGCAAAACATTCCAAAAGAAATTGTGTGTGTGTGTGTGGGGGGGGGTTCTGCTTGGAAAAGTAGAGAATATTTTGAGAAAGTTTACAAATTGATGATTTATTGCCTTTAAGATTTTTTCCCATGATCACATTTTTTATTTGTCTTGTATGTTTGACTGTCCACCATGCAGTGAGCTGAACAGAAACCGTATTCGTCAGGTGGAGGGTCTGACCTTCCAGGGTCTGTCCAGCCTGGAGGTGCTCAAACTGCAAAGAAACAGCATCAGCAAACTAACTGATGGGGCCTTCTGGGACCTGGCAAAGATGAAAGTCCTGTATGTAAAAAAAAAAAAAAACCCTGAAAAACTATTAATACGTAAACATAATAATACATGTACACATTGAGAAATTTGTGTAAAATAATACATAAGATAAATTTCTCATGTAACATATATTACTTTACTGCAATTACGTTCTTTTGCACAAAACATGCTGCATCAGTATCATAAAACATCTAATCTCTAACTAATATCTCAAACTAACCACCCGAGTTATGGAGTTTGGTTGTAGCACATAGCTTGGAAGCACTCCCTGATAGGTTAATCCTATTTGTGACTATTACTGGAATATTCACCAACCAAACCTTACAAGAATAAGATCTTTTTGTGCGTTTACTGGATCTTGGTCACAATTGCAACAATCTAGCCAAAATGCAATTTTTACATTTTACTTCAATTACATGCAAAATAACACTAATTATCACAAATTGCATTGCAAGTTTAGTAATTTCAGGGCACGATAATACCACTCAACTCCTGACATCCTGTTGCCTGCAAACCACTGTGTCAAGATCCCTGAATTCTCACTGTAATAATATCTATACTATTCAATTTTGACCCATGCAGTCACCTGGACTACAACAGTCTGACAGAGGTGAACAGTGGCTCCTTGTACGGCCTGACTTCCCTTCAGCAGCTATTCCTCAGTAACAACTCTATAGCCCGCATCAATCCTGATGGATGGAAGTTCTGCCAGAAGCTGAGAGAACTGTGAGTACCAGCATTTAAATTAGCCTGAACACCCAAACTCTCATGCCAGAAATCCTCTTGCAAAAACCTTTCAGCAGACTGTGGTTAAAACTCCTAAAACTGGAATGATAACTGTTATGGAGGAGAGTTGGAGGCAACAAAGAACATAAGTTCAGCTTAAAAAATACAAGTTGTATATTTACAACTTTGTATCAACACAAGTTGTAGAATGACATTTAGATTTAAATTCTTAAATCTTTTTTGTCTGTCTCAGGGGATCTAAACCTGTTGTCTTACAGCCTGAGAACCCAACACTCCCCAACCCCAATGATATCATCCATCTACCTTCCACATGGTTAAAGAACATTGTGCTTTAACACTCAATATGCTACGCTATTCTCAGGATAAGCCTGTTTATCCCATAATTAGATCTGAGCTCAACAGCACTCAAGCCCTTCGACAAGAGTTTTTGTCCTAAGTTCTGAATTGCGGGGGTTTGGCAAACTGGCGTTGTAATCCTCCGGCGGTTGTGTTGTGGTAATTACACTGAGGGATCGCCTTCACAGCCTTTGTCTACCGAATGAGGAGTGATTATCTGACAGTCTTTCCTGATCTGTTGACATGACTGTCATATTGCTAGTGTAAAGTGCTTTGCGCAGCTCAGGCGTTGCTAACTGCGAGGTAGCCTGGGGAATGTGTGGCGCCTATGTTTGTTTATGTGTAACAGTCAGAAGGAATAAAGAGGTAGATGGCGTTCATGTTAGTTTGCTCTGCGTATCTCAGTGCCGTTTCCTGTGCGCAGGTCTCATGAATGACAGATTGCTCCAAGCACCATCCCTGAATCATCCTCCCAGCGCTGCACCAATCAGTGGTTATATGATTTTATTATCTAGAGTTATGATGACCCCCTGGCTCATACAAGAGAGTGACTCGTCTTTATGAGGAGCCTATTATTGCATTCCCAATGGGCCAGGCTGAGCTGGTCATCTGGGAGAATCTCTGCACACATGACTGGTCAAGCAGACCTGAGGACTGGCGACAGAGACAGACGGCGAGGCCCACAGTGAGGGCGATAAAATACACAATACTGCCTTTGACCACTGTTTGAAAGATACCCTTATGGGATTGATCATTGTTAATAATCAAGATTTATCAAGATATGCATACTATGAAAAAACATCCTTCCATTCATCATTTAAACACATTTTCAGCCTTCATTTTCACTTGATTCTCAAGTAAATCAAGTCCTACCAAAAATGCTCTGAAGTCAGGTCTCATCTTGTTATCTTGTTACTAGTGGAATAATCTTTCTTTTCAAATTCTTAAAACAAGTGAAATCAGTGTATTGTTCTCATCTCATTTGGATTTGGAAGCTGGATATGAAAATAAGTAATATTTTGTGGGCTGTACAAGACATGAGTGACAGTAAATTCCCCTGGGGTTTACACCGTGCTCAAGTAGGCTTATAAATGGAGGTTGTAGACAGGTAATGTTCAGACCAAGAATTTCTTTTCTTCACTGTCAAACGGTTAGCTCTTCAGTTGATCTCTAAGGTCTGCTAAGCCCATTCTCTGTTAACATCTTGTTGCAAAAAAAGGCACAATGGAAAAACACATCACAGAATGGCAATAGACATTGAATCAGCCATGAAATTTAAGTATAATGATGTCGTGAGCTGCCTCAGCGTTCTGCCAACCTGTCATCTCCTTCCAGACCTCACACAGAACATTTCTCTTTCTTTCCCCTTTTTTTTCCTCACTCTCTCTCTCTCTCTCTCTCCGTCTCTGTGTCTGCCTCTGTCCTCTTTTCTCTGTATCACACTCCGTTTCTCTCTCCAGCAATCTGTCGTACAACAACTTGACTCGTCTGGATGAAGGCAGCCTGGCTGTGCTGGGGGATCTCCACACCCTCCGTCTGGGCCACAACTCCATCAGCCACATCACTGAAGGAGCTTTCAGAGGCCTCAAAGCTGTACGCGTCCTGTAAGTACACTCCCCAGAAACCACCATTACCAAGCCCCAAATAAACCCCAACAACTGGCTCATTATGGTTTTGCCCCTGCTTACGATGAGGGTAAGATGTGCCACTTGGGAGCATTGAAAGCTGAGATGTTTAATATTGGTTTTGCCTGTGTGATATTTGATATTTAGGCTTACATAGTACCTTCAGTTGACTTTAGAAAGTGGGGTTTGTGTAATTTCCAAGCCAGGTTTGATCTCATTTGCATTCTTGTCTATTCATAAGTTGTTTTTTTTAAACTTTTACGAGGTGTTCATGCATCACTATTGTCTTGGTTTCTGTAGCAACGTCACTTTGTTCCTTTTGTCTGGTTTTGTTCTGGGTGTTCTGTTTGGTCTCGGACACTGGTTCCCAACAAAATTGGAGCTAAAAGTGTTCTGTGTCGCTCACCTCCCTTGAGATCCTTCCCTTCTTTTAGAAGCCATGAAAAAAGACAGGTTTCTTTTCCCTCCGATCCACCTTTTGCACAAAAAAGCCTAAGGACAGGCCTAAGGAAAGAAAAGGAGTGAATGAAAGGGAGAAAGTCAGGGGATAAATCCAGGAGAAAGACTTGGGGGTCTTGGTTCCTAACCAAGGTCCTCTTGGCTGTGCCTCTTCCCAGTGAGAGAGCCAGAGAGGAGAGTTGTGCCAGAGCTTGCTAGACAAGCATTCTCTCACAGTGAGGTGACAAGCCAAGGCACATAAGGCTTCTCTGCTGGCGCACTTGGTGCTAGATAACTAGCTACAGAGGGAAGTAGAGGGTGGGACCGGGAGCTGAGCTTGTGACTGCCATGTCTCCACTCTTTTCTCATGTTTTCCTTTCTTGTCTTTAATTGCTCACTTTATTTCTTTTGGCTTTGACCCCTTGAAAGCACACTTAATGCCCATTTCTTCCCTCTGTTATCCTAAGTGTATTCTGTCATCTCCTCATGTTATCCCCAAGACACTCACTATCTTTGTCTTTATTCTGCATAATCTTTTCTCTCTTTGTATCACTCCTACGCTCTCTGTTTTTGAGTCAGGCGTAATCTAATCAGTGGTTGGGAGGACAGGCATAGGCTGGGCCCTGAAAAAGAGCTGGGGGAGCTTTAATTGGGTCTGCGCTGCTGGCCATGCTGGCATGGGGCTGGAGTCTGCATCGGGGTGTGAAAGCTCCAAACAAGCCAGCCTGCCCTCTAATTCGGCCACGGGGGCCCTTCTCTGTGCCCGGTCTCTCTGCTCCACAGCCCCCACCTCTTGCCTTGCTTTAACAAGGCAACGGCCATTCACATCCAGCCAGCCAGAAAGAGTAGGAAATTGGCAGCCCCAGTCCAGTCCAACTAAGACAGTGGCCAATGGAGACTGAAAAGAACCAGAGGGGGATAAGAGATGCTTGGAGAGCAAAGGGAGGAGGTGGAGCAGAGGGTGCTATTGTGGAGATGGTGAAGGGTGTGCCTGACCAACAACCTCAAAGGTCCTTCTCAGGTTTAAAAGAAACTTTTGTAAATGGTTCAGAGATGACCTCTGATTCTTTTGTTTTTCTTTTCAATTATCATTCAAAGGGGAGGAGTGGTGGCTCCTCCGCAGCTATGACTTCACCTACAGACGTAGTTCTTTAGACCTTGTGAGGAGGAAATGAAGTTCATTCAACGAGTGTTTGGAAACCCCCAAATACTCTAAAAGAAGCCCTTTTCTCTTTTCCCTCTTTCATTGAATTCATTCTAGCTTTCCCTGGCTAAGCTTGGTCCTTAACCTCATTAAGACTCTTGGCTTTGGTTTGGCTGTGCCATACCTGCCACCCTCAGACCAACAGACCCAACTGTCTGGCCTCTCAGAAGGCATTGTGTTCCTGCCAATCCCTCCATGCCGTCATGAATTATACATGTGTTTCCCTGTGCTGGGGCTTGCCTCGACACACCAACAGACACGCATACACTCACATGCACACATACACACATGCACACTCTTTCTCCACCCCTCTAAGGAAAGAATGTGCTTGGTTGGCAGAGCAGAGCGGCAGAGGGGCTCTTAAGGCCAGGTGCAGAGGGGGGAGGATGATAGAGGGAGGGAGTGTGGGCGAGGGGGTAACCCGTGACTTCCAAACCAGCCTCTGCCAGGGCTGTGAAACGCTTCATCGCTGGCAGACTCTGTCCCTGTTCTCCTCCTTCCCTCCCTCCTTCCATCTCTCTTATCCCCCTCTTTTCTCTTATTCTCCACAGGGAGCTGGACCATAACGACATCTCAGGCACAATAGAGGATACCAATGGGGCCTTCTCAGGATTGGATAGCCTCAACAAGCTGTGAGTGTCTCCCCTTGCTCTGTCTTCTATTCCCTCCACCTCTCCTTTTCTACCAACCAATCCTTTTCATCCCTCTGTCCTGGCCCGTTACTGATTCTGGGTTTCTCTCTGCTGTTCTTCAAAACAGACAATCAGAGAAACATAAGTGAGCTCATTCTCATTTTTCCCGCATTCAAAAGTTTCCCTCCAAATCCCCACTCACCCCTCATTGCCAGCTAAGTTTAGCCAGTAAAGTTTAAGGCCACAGAGTTTGAGATATCTGCCCCCTCAAGACCCCACACTTCAGTTGGAGGGGAAGTGTTTGCAGTTTGCGATGACTTATAGGGCCCCTCTTCCTTTTTTAACTAGGCTTGTTCGTGAAAACTTTTTTTTTTTTTTTTTTTACTCCCTTCATCCTGTAGAAACACAGGTCAGTATTTCTCCAGTTCAATCTGGCTTTCATCTTATGATTTAGTTGTTTCACTGTAGCTTTATGGCCTTTGTTACTAATGGTTCAAGAATGAGATACAGTGAATTATTTTGTATCTGGTTTTCATGATTACTCATAGATGTTTTCATCAAGGCAGCTACTAAAAAAGTTCAATGTCAAAACCCAGTGAGTTGAGAAATTACAGCAGACGTGGAGTTGCCTGCATTAAGCGGCAATCATCAACCTGCAGGATGAAAAGATGATGTCCAGCCAAGATGGCTCCCAGTGTGAGCACCGCTAAAAGAGAAAGAACAGGAGAAAGGGTTTTTCTTCGAGCTGGCAGGGGTTCACTCCCCATTAGGCTTATTTCTATTTCTCCTCCATGCCTCCAGTCCTCTCGTCCCCTCGTTCCCAGTCCCTGTTGTTAGGAACTGAGAGAGGGTGAAATTGAGGGCTGCATTCAGTCATCAACATCAAACGCCTCACACGCCCCGCCCTCTGACCCTGCCCCTTTTGTCACGACGTTGGCAGAAGCAGCCCACTGGATCCCAACGCTGGCAAAGCGAGCCATGGGAAAAAGAGATGCCGACAAGGGAAAGAAGGGGCGAGACATCAAAGTGTCCACCACACACACTGGGTTCCCTTAAGGCAGCTTGTGAATGCCACCACATGGGAGGGAAGTGGGTCTTACAGCTTTAAGCCAAGAGAAGAAGATTTAATTCTGTCTTTACTTGTTTTCAAAGGCTCATCTAATTTCTTCAAAATAAAAGTTGGAAAAATGACAAAGTAGTCCTCTTGTCATTCCTGTGACAAGATAGCCAATTGTGTGAACATGTGGATGAGCTTGAACACTGGGGTCTTCATTGTGAACCAGCCAGCCGTGTCTCCTCTTCCTGTGAATCGAAGGCTACAACAGGAGAGGAACGAGTGAGGGGAGGTGGCAGCAGGGTGGGGGCGGAAGAAGGGATTAGGACCTCAAATCAGAGGGAACAGCAAGTCACTTCTTGGCTCAAACCAGGCTTGACAGGCACAGACACATACTCACATGGGTTGCACGTATGTCCTTACAAGCTCTGTGGGGAAAAAGAACCACCTCACACACACAGCCCCACCTGGTCATTCTATTAAATTCTAATAAAGATAAAAGTTGTCTTTGAAGAGCAGCACAGCGCCCAGGTTAGCGCCCCCACCCACACACACACACACACACACACACAAAAACACACACACACACACACACACACACACACACACACACACAAACACACACACACACACACACACACACACACACACACACACACACACACACCCCCACCCTCCTCAACCCCAAACAGTCTCCCTCACCCTTCCTCCTGGCTAATCTCCATGCAGTTCAGATTTCCTATACCTCAGTCTCCTCAATCTTATCAAATTCAGCTTTGCTAATTGTGCCTCTCTCCTTCTCTTGCGCTATCTTTTCAACCCCCCCCCCCCCTCTCTCTCCATCTATCGACACCTTTCATGTTTGGAAACGACAGGACTCTGTTTGGAAACAAGATCAAGTCGGTGGCCAAGAAAGCCTTCTCTGGCCTGGAGACCCTGGAACACCTGTGAGTATCCCACAATGCTTGGCTGCCCCTCCTCCAGACCAGAGAGAGTGAGTGTGAGGGAGAGAGGGTGGAGTGTGTGTGTGGAGGGAGGGGGGGGTTGCCAAAAGTAGCTGGCAGAGAGGAGGCTGCTAGCAATTTAATAGCGTCTTTTGTAAAAGGAGAAGACAGGGGCTTTTGCAAGCGCCCAGCTGCTTCTCTGTCGTTAGCCTAGCACAATTTCAACGTTGGCCCTTTTTTTTCTTGCAACCGCGCAGGAACAAAGTTAGGGAGTGACGGAAAAGCTGACATGTATCCTCAGAGATACAGACCTACATATTTCTACCTGGGTTTAAAAGTGTGATCCTTGCTAATGAAAGCCAATATGCAGCTATGGGTGTAATTTGTATACAGTTGATAAGTAATGCAATGCCATGTCCCAACAGTAACTTGGGAGAGAATGCTATTCGTTCCATTCAGCCCGATGCCTTCAGTAAGATGAAGAACCTCAAATCCCTGTGAGTTATATTGATGCATTTACACGAACACACATAATTTATGTGCACAAACCCGCACATGCAGAAACAGCCACCAGTAGATATACGGCCATACATGCATTGACTCGGATTGAAAAACACACCCACAATGCTTTTTGCATTCATGCACATTCAGAAACACATTCAGTTACAGATGCAACAGATGTGATATATACCACAATTACTTACGGCTTCTCTCTCCTCTCCTCTCTTCTCCTCTTCCACAGTCTCATTCAGAGCGACAGCTTCCTTTGTGACTGCCAGCTCCACTGGATGCCTGACTGGTTGGTGACACGTGGTTTGCAGGCCAGTGTCAATGCCACCTGCGCCCACCCAGAGAGCCTTAAGGGCACCAGCATTTTCCAGGCCCCGTCCAGCAGCTTTGTGTGTGGTGAGTTGTGTGTGCATAATCTGTGTTTATGTGGGTGGGTTTGTTGAGCAAGAGGCATTGGAGGCACAGATGGGCTACACTGACAGCTTGGCGCTCTTCTGTTATTTACATACTCGCACATATTTGTGTGGTGTTTTTGTTTAGCTCTGCATTTGCACTCAGACATGGTAATGGATCCTTCTGTGTGTTTTATTTTCCTCTTTCACATCCATTGCACAGCGAGCAGACACCCACTGAGAATAATTAGTGATGTTTGACATTGGACCACGTGTGATTTATGCTTCCCTCATGAACTCACTTTGTCTTTTCTTTTCATCCCTTCCATCCAATAACTGGCTTCACTCTTCTAACTTTCTTTCCTCCTTCCATTTCTGCCTTTCCATCACTCTCCATCTTCAGACGACCTCCCAAAACCCCAGATCACAGTACAACCAGAAACAACAGTGACGGTCCTTGGTAGCGACGTGCGTCTCACCTGTACAGCCGCGAGCAGCAGCTCCTCCCCCATGACCTTTGCATGGCGTAAGGACCAGGAACTGCTTCGACATGCTGAGACAGAGAACTACGCCCACATGCGAGCTCACCACCAAAGCGCAACATCCGTTGCGCCTGGTGCAGGTGGAGGCGTGATGGAGTACACAACCATCCTGCACCTGAGGCATGTCACCTTCGCACATGAGGGCCGTTACCAGTGCATCATCACCAACCACTTTGGCTCCACGTACTCCAGCAAGGCCCGCCTGATCGTCAATGGTAGGTTGTTTTTAAAGAGATTTTGGGCTGAAAATGTCCACCAGATGTTCAGTAAAGGAAAAAATTATTAGCCCTTTGGTTAAGATAGATTATAATTTTATTACTGTATTAAAGGGAGAGTTGGGTCATTGTGGAAAGTATGACGGCGATTAAAATTTGAGAGAAATAGAAGATCGAGTATCAAGATAACATACACAGAAAAATACATGCCGCTCAAATATCTCTGTGTGATTAAATTATTTCTGCCAAATAAAATGCCTGTTTATGTTATACATATCAGAGTTTCAATTGTCTCCTTTGACAGAGGAGCGATTGAGATAAGTGGCCATGCTGAGTTCTTCTTTTCACTTGAATAAAGTCTTCTCTCTCTCGCTTGGCCTCTATCTCTTCCAGGATGGTATTCGGAACAAATTGATTTAGCTGCATGTCAGCGCTAACAGGGGCCATCTCTTCTCCAATCTGTCATTCTGCCCTCCCGCAAACGGAGACATTTATCTAAAGCTTTGTTCCCTTCCCAACTCTGCATCAGACTTCTAGCTTCTTCTTCACTCTCACTCATGAAAGAACAATTTTTCTGCTTGCTGTCTTGGCATATACGGTGGGGTCCAAAAGTCTGAGACCACTTTCCCATTCATGGATGTTAAGAAGCTGAAACTGCCAAAGGAACAAAGTTTCCTACAGAGGTTAGAGACATTGGCTTCTGACCGGAAGTTCCCTGGTGTGAACGTCAGCACCAGCTGGGAAAATGTGGTCAGAAGAACTGAATGAGTAATGCTCTGTAATCCTTAACAACTGCTGTCAAGGTTCTTTACCAAAGACTGCTCCAGCAGAGCTGCTCACCAGCTTGCAGGCGTGAAAGTGTAGAACTGTCAATGAGGAAAATGCTGAAAAAATAAAGTGGACAGTTGAATTCCTTGGAATACATAAATTTGCTGTTTTGGTCTAACCATACTGAGGAATTGGTGTCTTTTTCATCCACAGTTCTTCCATCCTTCGTGAAGACTCCCAAGGACAGCACCATCAGGACGGGCCACACAGCCAGGCTGGAATGTGCCGCTGAGGGTCACCCGGCACCTCAGATCGCCTGGCAGAAGGACGGCGGCACAGATTTCCCCGCCGCCCGTGAGCGTCGAATGCACGTCATGCCTGACGACGATGTGTTCTTCATTATGGATGTAAAGCCGGAAGACATGGGCGTGTACAGCTGCACTGCTAAAAACACAGCGGGCACAATTTCTGCCAACGCCACCCTCACCGTGCTGGGTAAGAGCTGCGTGTTTCTACGATAATTCTGTCTTCTAATTTACGTGAGCTAATATCGTCCAATGCTCGACTTGTGTTAATTGTAACATAGTGTTGATCATATTCCCAGAATCCCAAAAATGAGTACTTGTAAATAGCTCTGCGCTCAGTTGGGAATTGGTCAGTCCAACGCTGCAGAATGAGAGGCTTTATATTTTTCTTTTCTCGGCAGCTGTGGCCTTGCTGCAGGTCAGGGGCCAGAGGTCACAGTTGGGGGTCAAAGGGGAATGGTGGGGGAGCGAGAGGGACTCACAGAGGGGTGTTTGTTAGGCACCACCCCCATTCCCCCACCCCCTCTCCTCTTGTGGTGGGAGGGACAGTCATGGCTGCTTCACTGCAGGCCTCAGTGCTCCCAATTTATTGGCTGTTTTACACTTTTAAATCAAACAAAACAGAGCTGCTCTCCAATAACCATCTCAGCACATAGATCATCTTTGTCCTTTGTCTTTTGAACTGAGTAAAGCAGTCCCTTGTTGGACAGAGCATTAAAAAAAAGAGTTGGGTGGTTTCTTTCCTTTTTTTTTTTTTTTCATTTTTTGTTGTTGTTTTTTAAAAAGCCTGAAATTTCCCCTTTAGAACTCAAAAGCAATGGTGTCTATATTTAACTTGGGCAGACTGGTGCAGTTGGTATGTTAGCAATAGATTTGCATATTGTGTGACTTGTTATTGACTTGGTGAACTGAACAGCAGTTTAAGCCAGTGCTAATCCACTCAACAATGTAGAATATTGAAGCAACCGACTATGCCTCTGCACTGAATCTGTAATGTTTGGGTTGGGGTTGGGGGGGGGGCTGCAGTCGAGGGGCCCCTGTCTGGAAAAAGAGTGGCGGGGGAGAAAAATGGGAGCCAAAGAAGAGCTGGAATGGTTGGAGTGTGTGGGGGAAGGTAGGCAAGTGGGATTTAGAGAAAAGAAAGGTGGGAGGAGGGTGGTAGAGAGAGTGGGGATTGATGGAGAGGGCGAAACTATTGATAGAAGAGTAAGGGGCGACTGAAGTGGGTTAAATGAGATCTCTTAATCTGTGTATGTCCCCCTGTGAGGGGAAGTGCTCAGTCTGAATGGAGAGGCTTACCTTAGCGCGCGCGCGCGCACACACACACACACACACACACACACACACACACACACACACACACACACACACACACACACACACACACACACACACACACACACACACACACATACATTCAGCTCAATCTTCTCCATTCAGCAGAATGTGAAGTGGCCGGGGAAGTGGAGAAAACATGGTTCTGAAGAGGATTCTGTCATGAGAGAGAGATCTTGTTGTTTCATAATGTCAAAATTAAAATGTGTCAAATTAAAAGATTTCAGAATTTGTTAGCATAGTAGATCTGACCTCAGATGTGTGTGTGTGTGTGTGTGTGTGTGTGTGTGTGTGTGTGTGTGTGTGTGTGTGTGTGTGTATATATATATATATATATATATATATATATATATATATATATATATAATTGTTGGATGAGAACCTCATCACGAGATAAGCTTTCATGGGTTTTCAGAACATCAAACTTTGTGCTCAGTCTATCCAGCTGAATCACCGTGATCCCACAATTTGTAACAGATCCTGTAAACAGCAGAAACCCTAGAACAGAAATCTAAAACTTTGATGCCATAGAATAACAATAGAATAATAGAAAATACCGACCTCAGGAATCCTGCAGTCTCCAAACTTTTGATGCAAACCCCATCACTACTGTCCCATACAGAAACTCCACACCTAGCCCAGGACCTGGAGGATCGCAGCGTGGTGGTAGGGGACACGGTGGCCCTGCAATGTAAGGCCCTGGGCAGTCCACCGCCCCGCATTACCTGGCTACGCAACGACCAGCCCCTGCGCCCCTCCGACAGACACCACTTCACCCCGGGGAACCAGCTGCTGGTCATCGGATCCGCCGCGCTGGAGGACGCTGGCCGCTACACCTGCCTCATGTCCAACACGCTGGGCACGGAGCGCGCTCACAGCCAGCTGGTGGTGAGGCAGAGCAGAAGCCCCTGCCCCTCGCCGTCGGGCCCCAGCACGGTCACTGTAGGGATCATCGTCATCGCCGTGGTGACGAGTATTGTGGTGACGTCGCTGGTGTGGGTGTGCATCATCTACCAGACCAGGAAGAAGAGTGAGGAGTGCAGTGTCACCAACACAGGTGAGCTTGGATTGGTTCTGTCAAGTTATTTTTTTTTAAGGTAATTGAGGGGGATCCCTATAAAATTTTCAAACTAGAAAAGTATGTCCAGCAGCAAGGTTATGTGAATATATTTCAAAGGAGCAATTCTCATTTAACTAGCGAATATTTGCCACTTTTGCTCTGTTAAACAACCAGACAGTTAATAGATTATCAAAATTGTTGCCATGGGATTTTCTGTCAGTTGAGTAGAGCTGCAAATAATGATTATTCTCATTATTGAGTAATATGTCAGTTATTTTCTTGATTGTTTGACGGAAAGTAGTAAAAAAAAATGTCCATCACAATTTCCATAATTCCAAGTTGATATATTCAAATTGCTTGTTTTGTCTGACCAACAGTCCATCCCCACAATATTCAGTTTAATATCATAGAAGGAGGGAAAACCAGTTAAAAAAAACCTCGGTACCAAAAAAGATTTGAGAAGGTAGATCCAGTGAATCTTTGCTGGAAAAAATGACATAAAGACGAATTGTCTATCAAAATAGTTCCATAAATGAAAGATTTTCTACAACCAATTGTTGAAGCCCTAGACTTGCGGTATCCAAGGCCCTGGTTGTGATGTCCTGTTTTCCAATCTTTCGTGTCTTTTCCAGATGAGACGATAGTTCCTCCGGATGTGCCCAGTTACCTCTCCTCCCAGGGCACTCTGTCCGAGCGGCAGGATGTGTGTATCCGCGTGGAGGCCGGCGGTGGACCTCAGCCCAACGGACACATCGTAGACACCGCAGGTAGCTGACAGTTGGTTCTCTGCTTGGTCTTCCAAATGTTTGTGCTCCTCAGCAGTTTCTCCCACTTCCCATGAGCAAAGTTGGTGCGTTGTGTAACGATGAAAAGAGCGCCGCTGTCTGTGAAGGCCTGCTTAGCATCAGAAATAATTACAGCAGACGTCTAAACCACAGTGTTGACATACAGTTGTTGATTTTTTGCCTCCAAAACATTTATTTTCTTTCTCTCCCTGCCTGCCTGCAGGTTTCGACGGCGCAGTAGTGTGTACGGATTGTATGGAGAACAGCAACAGCTACTCCAAAGATCCCGACTATCTGACGCACAGCTGTTGCCCTGCTGGAGGCATGGAGTACCAACAGCACTCTGTTCCCCCACCTCACCCTCACTTTCACCCAGTGGAGCATCATGAACCAGGGTCGTACACAGCTCCGCTCTGCAACGGGACACCCAACGGGATCCGGAAGGACATTCATGGATCCACCTTCCCGAAAAACCACAATACGTTACAAGTGAACCAACATGATAGAAAAGGTAATACGATCAGAGAGAGAGTTCAAATGCCAACAGCCTTATCCCATACACAAACACTGTGATAAAGTCATAAATCCAGTAGGCTTTCTACAGCCCCAAATTATGCCAGATTTTCTAGCAACATCATTGGTATCAAGTGATACCATGAGAAGCTATCGGCAATTTAAGAACCCTTATCAAGACAAATTCTTTTTTACGTGATTGTTGATAGATTGGCTTCTGCCAGCATTTGACTGTGTATCACAGTTGCATGCCCAGAGCCCTTCAGGATATCGCTCGAAAATCACTGAAAAGTAGCACTGAGTTCTCTCTGATGCCAAACTCCTGCAGTTGCACGTCGGGGCCTGTTCTGCGATTGAGCTTCTTTTGCGAGGAGTAATACCAGAGGAATTGGCCTCCGAATACCAATTCTCACCTCCGCGTGTCAGCGCAGCCCTATACACACATTCCACCGCCTCTGTCCTAAAGCTGAATGCATATTAGTCTACATACTTGTCACGTCATTGACTTTGCCTGTTTCTAATTCCACCTCCTTCTCTTCTATGTTCATCAGCGAGCAGAGGCGGACAGACGCCGGCGTGCTCTCCATCACAGGAAGAGTCCTTCCACAAGCCGGTGAAGCTGGCCGGCGTGCCGAGCCACGGGCTCTCTGACACGGACTGTGAGCCTGAGCTCAGGCAGACTCTGCTGTCCAACGGACACACCCTCAGAGCCTCTCAGAATGAGAGCGCCCCCCTAAGGAGAGCCAGCGACTAGCAGGCGCTGCGTCCAGCCCAAAACGTGGACTTGTAGTAGATGGGTGAACTTTTTTTTTTTTTTGCACTGGGAAATAAACTGCTACCTCATATCGAGGCGATTGATCCTGAGCCTCCTGGATGTGGACTGACAGGCAGCGCTAGGAGGGGAAAAACACAGAGGGCATCCGGAGTTTGAAGGCGGAGCTTGTGTGGGTGGCGTCCCATCTGAGCGTATCAGCTGTACATAGTTAAAACCTTCCCTTGGGAGGTGACCATAAAAATTCTAGCTCCAAAAAAATGTGACTTGCATTTGAAGCATGTAAATGTAGGGAATCTTGTACAGTGTATGTATGTGCAGGGGCAAAAAAGAGAAATATACCTTTGGACATTTGACTGTACATAAGAGTTTTCTTATATTATATATTATATAACTTTTACAAAAGAGTATTTGAATTTATGTGCATGACAAAGAAAGGAGTGATGGTATTTTTATTTTTCTTCAGAAAAACAGCCTTTTCAGCTTTTACCAACATTCAGCTGCGGTGCCTTATTGCATGATCAAAGAAAACTCAACTTGTAATAACATTTATCAACAGACTTTTTGTGAGAGATACTGGTACTCTCTTTATAGCAAACAAAACAAAACACTTGATTGCACTTGAATGTTTTTTTCTTTTGACAAATGCTGCCAACCATGGCCTTACAGAAACAAAATTCACACTTGTTATTGTATGAAGGAAGAGCTTTGATGTCAATTATTTAGGTACATCAGATGTTTCAAGGTGGGATATTTGTTGGCGGTCAGTTAAAGCACTTTTTACACTCACTTCATAAACACGCAGATTGAGTACACGATATCTGCCAATAGGAATGCAGGAATCTCCTCCGTGTGAGGAGACATTCCACATATTTCCACACAAGTCGACAGTACGTACTGTAGCGTTAAGGCTCTTCCACCTGTTTCACAATACTACATGTTACTGCAAAGCTGCTCTGAGCTAGTTTGGTAGAAAAGATTCTTCTCGTACTCAAGTTAGGTCCGTTATTTGTCCAGGAGAGTGACTTTGGCACAAGTTTGCAACCCAATGTGGACGAACATCAGCTACCAGCTGTAATTTGGAGCTGGAGTTGTATCTTTCCAAAGCTGTAAATGCTGGTAATGTTCTCTCAGTATGGACACAGGGACACCTGTCATGAAATCTACAGTTATGTGTGCTCAAGCACCAACATGTAATTGGCCGAATGCTAAATTAAACAATTCTTATGCTTTGAATTTAATAATAATAATTAAAAAAAAAAAAAAAAAAAAAAAGGATGGAGAATCAGGGAGAACGATGTTGTATTGTGTCATTATGTTACTGCTGTAATGTGCCTCAAGATCCACCGCTGTGCATTCAGAAGCGAACGGCCAGTATTCCACCTCTGTCACACCACCACGTGGTAACAGTAACTTTCTCAGCATCACTACAGCCGAATAACGTCTCAGGCTCCAGGTACCTGTAAAAGGTGCGGCTTGATGCTGTGAACGGTGGGAAAGCTTGGGAAATGTGCTCTAACCAAACTTGGAGGAAGGATGAAGTCAGATGCCCCCCCCCCCAACTGTCACAGTCCCTGCGTACTCTGGGTCTGTGATTAGTCAAGGTAGTTACATTGTCGAATTTGTTTTCCCAGTGTGCCCTCGTCTGAACTGTGTTCTGATACCGGTGGTCCTTATCAAGGTAAGCTGGAAGGCACGCTCCTCGGGTGCTATCAGGTGTAACCAATCAGAGATGATTTTTACGAGCAAGACCAATCAGAGAACCCTGGTGGAAAACCAATCCCAGTGTAGCAGGTAAAAGGGACGGGAGGGAGTGCGGTGCAGTTCATGTTCTGAGTAATTTATTGAAACAAACTGTCCGAAACCATTGTACCAATGTCAAAGCTAAAACAGTGAAGTGTCTAACATGGCATTGAAGTGTCTAATAAAGTCACATTTTGCTATTAAGACAAGTGTTTCCCTGTGTTTCTGCCCTGTGTGGACACATGAAAGGATGTTTTTGTGACAACAGCATCACAGACAGCTGAGTTAGCATTTAGTGCCGTTCACATGTCAGTGGTTATGGAGAAGCCATCACTTCAAATGGAGCGTGCGCAAAGACATGAAACCCAGAGACCTTGAGCTTCAAAGTAGTCAAGTAGCTTGTGCCTGAACCACAAACACACGCACACACAAACACACAAAGCTAATCTTCCAACCAGGAATGTCTCCTGGCTCCCTGAAGCTCCAAAGACAGGAGGCATATTTTTTCCTTCTGTGGGTTGTGTAACATATTTGCTATTGAGTCAGGACTGACTGAGGGTCAGCGGCTGACCAGAATGTGCATTCCAGATGGATGTTTGTCACCGGGTGATTGACATGCCCCCGGCTGTGGCCTCCACCAATCACACGCCGACCATTGTTGTCCAACAGCCTAGTGACAAGCAGAATGACAAACACTCCCACCTGTGAGGCCATCCATCTCCCTCTGCCCCCCCCCGGATTTACCAGGTCGCAGCTTACGTCTGCACTGACTGCTGATGGACAACACTGAGCTAATTCACTGGAAACGAGAAGGGAAAACTGGGATTCTGAGGCTAAATGTTCCTGCATATGTCATTTAGATAATCCTTCTTAAATCTGACGTAGAGGAGTAATTTTTTAATCTCGTAATTATCTTGGTTGTTTTTTTGTTTTTGTTTTTGTTTTTGTTTTAAAACGGAACATGCGTGGAAAGTTAAGACCATCTGCACTTTTGAGATTGGCTGGTGCCATCTTTTCTTAACCATTAAATGAAGCCCTGAGGAATCCGCTAATTCACTTCATACATTTAATTTCAACCTTTGCTGCACCACAAACCAGACAAGTTATTTAAATATTAATCATATTTTATTTCCCCGCAGAATCATATCATTTTCCGCGTAAGGCCAGTTGCAGTTACATCTGTCGTTCTCATTGTATCATCATAAATAAAATTACTTGAATGGTCAGTTCACACACATATCAACAAAACCCTATTTTCCCCACCTCCCTGTAGTTACTCAAGTTGTGCATATAGATTTGGTTCTAGGCCTCAGTGGCAGATATATCCTGCAACCTTGGCAAATAAAATCAGAACCGTGTGCATGGCTAGATACCATTAAGAGAGTAAGTGGGATAGTATGCTTTTTGTAATTTGAGTAGACGGATCCTTTAAGAATTACATACCTATTTAACAATATATATGAGCTATTCCCAGTGAAGAGTAAGTAATCTGTATGACTTCAAGCATTCACTCTGTTTAAGAAATTGACTCATAAAAATTGATTTTATTACAATCTGACAAAGCTGGATCAAAACACACTTACAGGTTGCATAGGAAGATCGATACCACTCCAGTGTCGGTCCGCTAAATATTAAGCTACAGCCAGCCGCCAGTTATCTTAGCTCAGAACAAAGATTATATCTCCTTGTTTCATTAGAAGTGCTGGTAGGCGGATTTTGTTACTTTTGGACAGAGCCCAGCTACCTGTTTCCCCCTTCTTCCAGCATTTGTGCTAAGCTAGGTTAGCCGATGGCTGGTAGTAGCCTCTTCGATCTTCTCATCTAACTATCGTTAAGAAAGCGAATAAATGCATTTTCCAAAATGTCCAACTATCGCTTAAACTTAATTCTTAACCATATATGTATGATTTTTGCAGTGAAAAACCAGTTGTGTTAACAACTGTATCTTTTCAACCTTTACTGTAACTTTCTTTGTGATTTGGATGGAGGAAGCAATGCGTGTTCTCTCATTGCTCTACTGGTGCCTTCAAGGAGAGGAACAGCAACATCTGAAAAAGGTCAACTTAAAAAAGGTTTGGATCAAACCAACTTTTAATAAAAACCTGCATTTCCACAGGTTTGAGATTAAGGAATTGCTCCTTCCAAAAAAGTCACCATCTTAAGTACAATACTAGATAATCTTTTCCAGTCACCTCACAACTATATTTCACAATAAACATGATAGATATATCCCAAACTATTAATGAAAAGGCTTGTACAGGACACCTGGGGCTCCTAATAAAACGAAAGCCCTGTTAATTTAACAAAGTGGTCTATTGTTGGAGGCATTTTAAGCATAAATTTAAAGCTCTTGCAGATGGATGATCTCAGTTGTGCTCCAGCGGGAATGTAACAATGGTGAGATATTACTGCGACTCCCCGGTGGGTCTTTAACTCAAGAGTCTTGGCTTAATAGAAAGGAGAAGATATGGATAAAACATTAAAATAATCATGAAACAATGTAGAGAAGGTTTTAGAAAGCACAACGGGCAGCCCACTGGGAACCAGAGGAATCACCAAAGTAGAAAAAGAGACAGTCTTTAAAACCATAACTCATTCATCCACACATTAAACAGTGAAGATGCTTCACTACTCGTCTTGTATGACAGGGTGTGGCTTTGTTTCACCGAACCACTGGTGCTGCTCAACAAGTGGGACTGAGGCTGTTAAACTCAATCTGCAGGGCATTGATAATGCTGGGTAATGCGATTGGGCTTGTGGACAAGTCTTCCCCCGAGCACCAGGTGTACCACCTTGCTTCTTGGGGGCCCAGCAGCGTAGAGGCGAGGGTGGCATGGGGGGCTCCAAGGGACAAGGGTGCTACTTCCAGAGATGGTCTCCCTGCGGCTCCTCCACCAGGTCGGGGCTCGGGACAGTCAGAGAGGCCGTAGCGCTATAGCAAAGTGCGGCGGACCTTCTCGTAGGCTCCCAGGAAGATGAAACCACCCACGCTGATGAAAGTCATTCTTGGTACGCTACCTGCAAACAGACTGCGGAAAAAGATGGAAAGAAGGACAAATGCTATAAATTTAGCATTTTAAATAATTCTTGAAAATTTAAAAGTATAGCCTAACCAACCCTACAAGAGCTTTGGGTTTTGGACTGCTGGTCGGGCACAACATGACATTTGAAAGTGTCACCATGGGCTCCGGGAAACAGTGATGGGTGGGTTTTTTTCGCTATTTTCGGACATTTTACAGACTAAATTACTCATTAAATTTTTCTTCCAAATGTCAAGTCAATTTATCTGCATATCCATCAACTACTGTTACGTGAATATTAGGAGCTGGTTTGTCGAGATAAACAGCTGGTGGCGCTAATTTCCCCTCGGGTGCCACTGAAACCAATGAAAACCATTGCAGAAGAAGAGGGTGCAACAAGATGGCTTAATTAATAGAGCTCCGTTCAAAGAAAACAACAGCATGGCTTATGGTGGTTTAAGAGCTTGGGGTTGGTTTTAAAGCAGATATCAGGCAAGACTGTTGCTGGAAATTATTGTAAAAGTCTCTAAATGAGAAATCTGGCAATAGGCCCTCAAAATCTACATCCTAAAGCCAAAGACATGAACTGAGTTTATTTTCGCTGGTGGTGTAAAAACAAGCAGGAAAGCTCCATGCAAGGATGAGTGCTACTTCAATCATACACAACTCAGTGTAGTCCCCACTAAGCAAAGAGAGAAAACAAATATGTCCACAGAAGAGGTGACATGAAAGAAAATGAATAGCATGACGGCAATAAACCTGAGTATGGAAGCATGTTTTTCCCACAGCACAGTCCTCCCTCTCCAGTAAAGCCTAATCATGCGGTATCTGTCCCATACAGTGCACGACATTTTTCACAACATGTTGGAAATGTCTGAGCTTTGCCACGTGCACACACACCTTCACTTCACTTCGAGGGAGCGTTTCAGGACGAAGTCGATTGTTTTGGTTTTTTTTGCCTGTTGCAGCTTTTATCATCTCCCTGAAGAGAAAATGTGAACAGAGCTGAGGGCAGCGCAGACTGTATCATGTATCAGTCCACGGATCCACAGTATCTGTGAGTGACTTAGGGCAACGTCGTCGGGGCAGGGCCCCGCACTCGGGTGCAGAGGGTCCATGGGAGTGGGTCAAACATGAGGCCTCTTTCCTGGAGCCACTTTACAAAGAGTGAAAGGGGCCCAAGTTACAGCGACTGAGCGAGAAGCTGTTGATGTTGCAGGGGTCAGAGAATGCGATGGGACATGAGAGAGCACCCATCTCCCAAGAACCTCCCCCAGCCCCCTTTCCCAACCCTCCCTGCTACATACAGCTGTTTTTGGGATTAGGCTTCAAGCCCCCACCCTAAGGCCTCCCTGGAGCTCTCACCCCCCCCCATTTCGCTCTCTCTGTGCATGACTGATGGCCAGATGACATCCACACATGTCCCTCCGCTGTCCATCCATCCATTTCTCTCTGTCTCCCTGTCCAGCGACGGCCCCCTCAGCTGGCTCAGTTGTTCGGGGATTTCTCCTCCGTCTCCTTTTCATGCTGCGTCATCCACTTCTCAGACACGTGCTCACTTTGTCCCGTCTGTTCATCTGCCTTTTCGTGTCTCTCGCTCTTCTTATTTTCCCATTTCTCTCGCTCTCTCCTTCTCGCCGTGTTCTTGCCTACTAACACCTTCTGTCTGCCAATACGCCCCCACGCTCACATGGTCTGGACCCAACCAAGCCAGATGTAATGGATGAAGAGTATTTTGTGTGTGTGTGTGTGTGTGTGTGTGTGTGTGTGTGTGTGTGTGTGTGTGTGTGTGTGTGTGTGTGTGTGTGTGTGTGTGTGTGTGAGAGAGAGAGTGTGAGTGTGAGACAGAGAGAGAGAGAGAGTGAAGAAAAAGTCCATGAAACTGTCTACGCACACAAAATGTCTGTCTGCATACATCATCTGCGTGGGCGTGTGTGTGTTAGTACTTGTGTTTCTGTCCATTATAATTTTTACAGGACTTTTGAAATATTGTCAATATTGTATCGCTCTGTCGGCCCAACACTTTGGTCCAGACTGAAATATCTCAATAAGCAGAAACTTGAGTCGATAACCTTGAGATTTTGTACAGACATCTGCACTCCCCAGAAAATGGGTCCTACTGACTCGAGGAAAATATCTCAGCACAATATGGATTCCTCTTGCGCCACAATGAGGTCACATTTTTGGTTTATTGCCATTAAATTTGGTACACAATTTGTTTCAAAGCTACAGTCTATTTAATACCATTTTCCTTCTTCATGTTTCCCCGGATAGTAGTTTCCTCTGGAGCTGATGCAGAGGGTTAGTAGGAGTGTGTAGGTTTATTGTTGTTAACCAGTATTTACTTGTGAAGTTGTGCTCTGAACTAGGAAATTATTTTTTTGTATTTTGCAGATTTGATAGCTGGAGCATTTTTGCATACAAATGAAGTTGGTAAAAACCCGCTCCGACTATGTGTTTGGATCAGATTTGTGCATGTATGACATCTCAGAGTCGATCCAGCTTTTTCTCTCTCTGTCCTCAAGACCCCCTCGATTTGCTCCCGCCTCATCCGTGCCTTAGAAGACACAGAACATGGTTCGTGTCTGTGTTTATCCAGGGTGCTCTAAAAGAAACAAGCGATGAGCGAAAGAATTCCATAGATTTCCCCTGAGAGATCCGGAAAGGACCAAGTTGCAACGAACAGCGGGAAAAACGTACATAAATACACCATTTGCAAAGCTGAGGGGGTTTTTACATGTATGTGGAGCCCGTTTCTCAGAGGATGATTACCACAGTAGGAGAGTTGCTGTGAGAAAAGGCTGAGGAGCACAGCTGTGCCATCACCAGTTGAGCTAACAACAGCTGACGAGGGGGTTAAGTGCAAATAAATACATAGTACGGGTTATTTATCAATCAACCCGACTGAAGTTCAGTGGAGATGTGAGTAAAATACTAGAAATGGCTGAAATGACCATTTTACAGTCAGCAGCTCACCTAGAGTGTTTTCACTATACGATGTGAATTCCTCTTCAAATTCAAAGTCCGACCTGACTAGGTTTGTACTGCGTTTCTGATTCACTCTGTAACATGCGAGTAATAAGCTGGAAGCAGCAACAAGGCCTCCTCATGACTACTAAAAGGTATCCCTCCGCCACAGCTCACCACAGAACTACTGTCCGTGCAAACGACAAGAGGGACATTTCTACAAAATCGGATTTCATTTTGAAAGTTACCGACTCAGTTTAGGTTATTGGGATCGAAGAAGCCTCATATGAGCCTCAGCCGAAATTTTCAAGTGCATTTTTTGTACAGCCCGATGGCTGAGCATTTTGCCCCCCCCTCCTCTTTTCTTATGGCATAGTCGCATTACCGATGAAATTCTTCAGGGCCGGTGTGGAGTAGTGACAGCGACCAAGACCTAATCTCACATACACACAGGCGATACAATATTTTTTAAGACAGACTTTCAATATCCTGGACCTATCTTTTATCTTTTCATTTAGCGGTCCAGAGGGTCAAGAATTAATTTGCTCAACTTTTAATCCAAAATGGGCACGAGAAGTCCCCCCCCAGGGAATTGTGATTTGGGTCACAAATTGGACTTACTGCTCGTACATCACATTTGTCGACTGCAAAACTGTACAAGGTACCCAGCATGTCAGGGATCTCCCATACAGCCCCAACATTCACATAGCTCCAACCTTTCCGAATGCCACCGGCCCGGATCGGGTGTTTCTAAAAGAAGGCCAGTGAAGGGATAGCTGGGCTCGGTCGGTGAGTGTGTAAGACATATAGAGTGCGTATGTGTGAGACAGAGAGAGAATCCAAGCGTGTTTGTGTAAGCACGGACTGGTGTAAATGCTCCAAATGTACGTGGAGACATTAGTCAGAGGTTGCTGTCCTGCCCTTCAGCGTGCTCTTTTCCATCTCCACAGTTATCTATCACCATCTGCTGAAACCCAAGCCACAGGCCTGCTCCAGGCAATTACTTAGCATTACTCACACAGCAATATTAAACATGATCCAAAGCTAATCAAAATCCAATGACGGAAAAAAAAAAACAAATGGAGAGAGAAAAAGTAGCTGGACAGCTAAACAACGACACAGTAGACACAACAAGTCCTGAAGTACTCCCCTCTATCTTCTCACGTGATGGCCAGCAGTGTGAGGAATGAACTAATATTAAACTCAACACTCCTGTTTTGTCTCTTCTCTGGACTGGCGTTACATTTCCTGTCTGGGATCAGGCCCACCTGTGGATTCTGGGACGTCAGAGCAGGGCCAGAGCTCCAATGTTCCCCTCGACTCCCTGACTCACTCTGACATCACAGCCTGGCCCGCCTTTGAGAGCTGTCATCCCCCTATTGTCCGCCAATGACCTCTCCCGAGGAATCGCACTAAATATAGTTTCAAGGCTTGACAGGAGCATATGGAAGAATAGTGATGAGCTTAAAGAAAACGTCTTGGCTTTAGTTTAGAGAGATGTTGGTGCTCCTGTAGAAGAGAAGGGTGGAAATCTTACAATGTAGTGAAAGAAAAATGTCTGGAACTTGTTTAGGAACAATGCTGAGGTTATAATAAATAGGCATCTTTAGTTCTACAACTCTTCCATTAGATAAATTTTAAAGAAAAAGACCTGTGGACCTGTGTGGGTCTTAATCAAAACTGAGATATTTTGATGTTTTATACATTCCTTCAGTAGGGGCTGGGTGTATTTAAATTTCTTGGACAGAAAGGAGGATGTTAATAACCCCTGTCAAGTCAGAAACACAGATGTTATAACACTTTCCCTAAAAACGCGAGAACCAAATTTGTCCACCCAAACACCACACACAGTGAAGGATACAGACTGTATCTGTGGCACCGAGGCTGTTCTTTGGCAATACACCTTTCCACAACCGTGTTAATCCCAGTCCCTCTGCAGTAGCGTATCATTTGTTTAAATGGTAAATCTGGGAATGTTCTGTTTTTTCTATGGTCTGCTCCTTATTCCTCTATTAAACTGTTAAGACACAACACTGAGCATCACTATTGCACTGGGTTACATGTTTTTTATTAACTAGAACATGGGCACTGTAGTTTATTTGGACTCCCACATCTGTCCTGCCTCCATAAATATTTGCTGGTGCACTAAATCCGCAGCTGAAAATAGTCTGCAAAAATTAACATTTGCCAAAAACTACAGCACCTAGCTGTTTTAGGAGACTAATTTAGCCTTTTAAAAAAAAAAAAATAACTGAATTATATAGTTTTGCCTGATTTTTAAAAATTCATATCGTCAGTAAGAACTAACAGGCTTGAGGCCACAGACTGGGGAAGTTGTGATGTTTTGAGAGACGGACTAACCCACTATTGATTTTGGTATTTTTATAGAATACGTTGACAGTAAACAAAACACAAAACACCACCTGCCTTATCTTTTGCCTGTGTTTTCCAATTTTGTAAATTAGTTTTATGTTTCTGTTCAAAGAGAGGTCGTTGTGATCCATTTTTGGACATAGAGTTTCCAGTTGTTCCTGGTTTCTTGCCGTCCTTCAAGCAGCTGCATCAAATCCATTTAACAAAATGTGAAGAATGAATTCCCTCATTAGTTTGAGATCTGGGTTATTATCACCAAAGGCAGGGAATTGATTAACATGGAATCCCCAATAAAAATGGCTTCTCGCTTCATAAAGCAGAAATACTACACTTTGAGACCTTCTGCATTTCCACGTGTCTTTGTTTCACTTGAGCAGAGCCAGTAATAGATTCCTCCTACACTCTAGGACTCTACTCCACCAATCACATTATGTAAGGCAAGATGTGTATTTGAACTAGGTAGGTGAAAAGAGCTCACCTTCCTCAACGTAATTTCCAAAGCTTGCCGATACCATACAAGTACAATTAAGGTTTACCACACACTTCCAGACACTCTGCTTTGTTGTGTGTATGTGGTACAAGCATGCCATTTGTTTACTTTTCTTCCATTTTGGTTTACATTAAGCCCAAAGCAGACACAGCCTGGAGGACATGTTGCCTATTAGTCTTTGTTCTGACATGATTCCTGGTGCAGTCTAGTTGTTCTGCAGGTTACTGGGGGAGGCCAGTGTGAGCTCCTCTGCTCTCAGCTCACCCGGGGTCTCTGGGGCATGGCACACACATGGAAATACTTTAGAGCTTCACTACACTGCAATTGGGCCTATTACCATAATTACAGCTTTAAAGCCCCAGCAATTTGTATCAGGCATGCACCAGCGCAACCACCAGGCCTTTGGCCCTGTGGAACAACAGACCCCCACCCCCCACCCCCTTTCGCTTTCTACACACTCTCCTTTGTCTCTGCATTACATTCTCTCGTTCTCTTAGTTTGCTCTCCTTCTTTTTTTCTTCTCTCCTTACATCAATATCAGGGGAGAGAAAGATTTTCAGGAGCTCGTCATGCTGTACGGCTCATGGTGCACGTTCTCTGGGCTCAGCCTTATTTAAGAGAGAGAGCGCTGAGCCCAGGAGGATAGTTTGAGGAGATAAAGAAGGAGAGAGGAGAAAAAAAAGAGAAAAAACATCAAAGGTGTGGTGCAGAGGTGGGGACTGGCATCAAAGAGCTCTCTTGAACATTACCAGTTGGTTACTGTTGCAGCTGGGAGAATGGGATTTGTAGTTAGGGCTTGCTAACTATCACCTCATTGAGATCGTTCTGGAGTCTCAAACGTGATCGTTATTATTCTGATGTTTTAGTTTGAAGCAGAATCACCCCTGGTTCATATTAAACACAAAGCTGAAATGTATTTCTCTGTGATTAGATTCCAGCACTGCAGCTACAAAAACAAACAATGATCCAGTGGCTTGTAAGCGTGTGTTTGTGAGACAGAGAGGGGGAGAGTGATGTCCCGCTGGTGTTTGGCCCAGTCCCAAACCAAATCTGCTATGAGCATTAAGCCGAGGTGCATCCTAACTGAATGATGGGGGCTTGTACACAAGCAGGCCTATCATTCACCGTGGCTGAGGGCGGGTTTTAGTGCTGGCAGCCCTGTTTGGCCCCATTAGACCTGGCCTTTTGTCTGGTGCGTATCATAAACACATCAAAACACTCAAATAAACCCTTCCAATTGGCCCCTATTACACCTTACTCAATAGGACAGTACAGCAAGATGGCAGGGAAAGCTTTTACGCAACTCATTTTTCAGCTGCAGCTGTAAATTCACATCGAAGCAGGTTCAACATCAAACTTGATCACCTGAGGGACCAGGCTGACTTAAAAAATAAGAGGTTTTTAAATGTGCTGAGATAAAACGGTTTGTGTAAAGAGGCCATCTGGTTTTAAACAATCAAGATTGGCCTTTGAAGATTCCTTTAAAATTAAGACACACACCCTGTAAGGCCTCGGCTCTTCCACACATCGCAGAGCACCACTGGGATGTTGCCGCTCGCTGTGGTCGACCCGGCCTAGAGAGAAAGAGAGAAAGAGAGAAGAGAGAGAGAGAAAGCAAATACAGGTGTGATGACGGATGGATTGTCTCCTTTGCTTCCTGCGAGACACACACACACACACACACACACACACACACACACACTCCTCCAACTCTCCTTCCATTTCTCCTCATGGACAGCTGTGTCAGTGCAGGTAACACCTCCATCACGCACCCAGGCACCCGCTCAGAAACACACCCAGCCATTTGCCCACCAAAAAACACACTCAACAAGTTCTTCTCGTCTTCCTCCACACCCGTCAGTAAAGCACTTTTATTTACACAATACGGCTTAGCTGGCCAGAGAGTTTTTAATCCATCACTGTGGAAAGGCAGAGCTGCAGGACAAGGCCAGGCAGGGTTAAGTGAGGGTGGGTGGTGGCAGCAGAGAGGAGAGAAAAAGAAAGAGGCTGTGGAGGCCAGACTAAAATGAGGAGGAGAGGATAGCAGGAGGACTATGTGTGGAGGTGCACGCACACCAAATCCATGCCACAGCTCACTGAACATATAAGAAATAGTGTCCGACGTCCGCTGTAGATTGTGACTCCCAGATCTGCTGGAACGAGAGGAAGATTCCTGCATTTTTTCTTCATGTGAGAGGGGGAAAAAAAACACCCCTATGCCTTATGTTTCTCTTGGAAACAGGTGGCTGAGAAATGAGTCTCCCCTCTCCTCATCTGACAAGTTTTCTTTTCCTTTACCGCTGTGGAATGGTGGAACAGGGAGTCCAAAACACACACACACACACACACACACACACACACACACACACACACACACACACACACACACAGAGACACACACACACACACACACACACACACACACACACACACACACACACACACAGAGACACACACACACACACACACACACACAGAGACACACACACACACACACACACACACACACACACACACACACACACACACACACACACACACACACACACACACACACACACAGTTCCTGTGTAACTTATGCTGACATACATAAATATCTTCGTGCAGCCCAATCTATAAGCTTTCTCTGGCTTATGTTTTTTGCTTTGTTATCTGAAGTCCTTACAATCCTGTCACCAGATTTAAAAATGTGCTTCATACTGAACTTTTTCCACATAGCATCTACACTGTTCAAACATGCCAGCCTGACTCTGATGTGTAGAGGCTAGTGAACATGACACTGCTGGCTGCAGTGTGGTGCACCAGCAGGAATCATGCCAGCCTGAGGAGAGGAGCAGTGTTGTGCAGTAGCAGTGTAGGCGGCGTGAAGCGGCAGTGTGGTTTGCCCGGCTTTTTGCTACTGCTGCAGGCGGGGCGGTGTGGCGGGAGTCCTGCCCTAGAGGGGCTTTACATGTCCAGCTGTGCCCTGGACGTCTGCCCTGGTGTGCCTCGCCTGCACCACACTGCCTACTGTACAACACCGCTCTTTCATTCTGCCTGCCATAGAAAAGAAAGAACCTTCTCCTCTGCTGCTGTGGGAAGGAAACTAATGTGACAGGCTCCAACACCCACATTTCCTCCCCTTCGTCCGATCCAAACTGTCCATACCCATCAACACCAGCCCTGCTCTCTGTCTGTCTCTCTTTCAGTCTCCTGCCTGGACTTGTCACCCTTTGCTGCTGTGGGACCAAACTTTGGTCTGACACGATTTTTAAAATGACATATTACCTTTAAAGGTTTTAACTAGCATAGGACTTTCATTTTGCTGAAAACCTGGTGGATACACAAGTATCATTCTCACTGAATGAAATGAAGGCTTTTTCCCAGCTAAACTGCGGTGCCTTAAGTGAATAAAAAAACTTGGCCTTATAAAGTTATAACTGAACCACTTTGAGGAAGCACAGGCCAAGTCCTTTGCTGGTGGTAAATTACAACAGCTGCATTTCAGATAATGTTTACAGGAAGCTTTTGTACTGTTCTGTTCCACCTACAGCCAACTGCTTCTTGCAAGAGATCAAGCCTGACTGAGTGTTTTGTTTATTTCCAGTATCTCATTAGTCAGGATGGGAGGGTGGAACACTTTGTCATCGGTGTGAGTTTTTTTTTTTTTCTTGGGGTGTGGGGGGGGGCTTGGGGAAACTCTGAACTCACTACCCTTTACACACACACACACACACACACACACACACACACACACACACACACACACACACACACACACACACACACACACACACACACACACACACACACAGACACACACAAACAAAGACACACACTGGACTTAGTGAGGGAAGCCAGACATACAGTAAGAGTGAGCCAGAAGTGAAAAGGGAGGGCGGGGGGACCTACACACAGAGTAGAAGAGTTAACAGGAGGGACACTGGCCCTCTGGTTCACCTCTCAGTGACAAGCAGCCTTGAGATGGAAATTGCTGTGGAGCACCAACATGTCCTCACTCTAATACTAACCATGCACACAAACACGTCTTCTCGACACTGTCCATAGTCCAGATCAGATGAAGAATATGTGTGCATGTCTCACTACTGTCCCGGTGCTACCTCGGCCTCCTCCGTCCTGTGTGCTGACACTGTTGAAATTTGCTCGGACTGCAGGCCCGCTCAGCTCTCTGCCTGCGAGGCATCACCTGACAGCAGTGTTTAAAAGTCGCTGCCAGTGGTGTGCTGCGTGTGTGTGTGTGTGTGTATACCTTTGCAAGCATGATCCTGGTCTTCGCCACGTCAAGAGGAGTGGTAACAAATGCCGCTACCGCACCTACAAAAGACAAATACACATATTTAGTATAGTGCAAACATAACAGGCCCTCCACTCTACTCTCAGAACAGTCTTTAAATATTAAAAATAAACCCATAAAAAGTCCAATTACCTAACCGCAATTACAGTAACGTATTAATTCAGCAATAAACAGTGGAAGTCTTGGACTTCCTCTCCATTGAGTATATTTCCCATTCGAGACCTTTCCCATTATTAGACCACAAAAACCAGACAGACACACTTCTATTCCCCCCACTGCCTCATCCAACCCACGCCTTCCCCTGAGCTCACACTCACACTCCCTCCTATAACATAGACAAGGACAGGCATGCACACACGCGCACCTGCTTGTACGCACAAGCACGAAAACAGACACATTTGGATACGTTCAGACGCAAATGAAAAATCAAATATACACCCACACTCCCCTCCAAAGCGTTTTATTAGAGCAGTTACACCCCAACTTCCCTCCAACACTCCCAGTTGGAAGCTGGATGGGCGGTGCGATCCAGAGGTGTCCCCACTGAGCTGCACTGTGTGTCTAAGTGAGAAACTGTGTGTGTGTGTGTGTGTGTGTGTGTGTGTGTGTGTGTGTGCGTGTCACTCTGCCACAAACACAGCAACTGTTCCGGGTAAACATATCCATATGGGCCACCAAGAAGCAATGTGACTGTAAGTGAGCTGAGAATACAGGAAAACATTAAGAACAGTGTGGTTTAACACACCATTATGTTTTAATAGTTAATCTTGGATAATTATAAGAGTGAATTTACATGATTTTTTTTCTCCTACTTGGTAGGATAAAACTCAAACTTCAGAAGGATAAAAAGATACAGCCCTCTTACTGTAGCCTGTTTTGTAAAATTCTTGGAGAGCAATGAAAGGATGCATTATCCCAGTAAATCTTACACATGGAGCGCTGATTCGGAGATTCTAAATTTGGCTGGAAATGCCGTGTGATGTGATGAAGGTTAGACGCGAATGAGTCGGTGATGTAATCTTGTCTCGGGCTGGGCAATTTTCTCTCGGCTGTTCAAACGGGGTCAAGTCTGTCGTAAGTCAGTGTGGGGTACTGGTGGAGATATTTGCGATGATTAAACGTGCCTGTGTGAGCATTTACAGTGTCAAGCAGATTATGTATGAGTGAAAGAGAGAGTGTGAAGTGTAATGTAGGGGAAGTGACTGAAACTTGCGGATCTCTCTTGGAAAGCAGCTCGGTCATAGAGGGATGTGAACTTGACTCCTACCCTGGACCCATGCCGCCATACTCCCCCATCACCCACCCAAGTCCCTTGCCCCTTTTCCCCCTTCTTCTGCCTTTGGCACAGGTTGTCTTTTATTCTCTCAATACTTTTCAGTTATTGTTTTTTTCTGTATATTCCAATGAACAATTCTGTCAATATAAGGCTTGTGCATACAAGCAGGTGTGTGTGTATTGGATTGCTTTGAGCTGGATACTCAAATACTACACATCTGTATATATCGATGTGTATATTAAGTTACTATAATATAATCAAGATCTCTCTAGAAGATTTCCCCACTAGCCTTACAAAAAGGTTCAACCTCACCAATGTGAGAAGAAAAACCCTCTGTCTGACAACTCATGTTTTCAAAATGACTCTGTTCCTTATCTCTTAAGTCTTCAACATCTTTTTTCTCTGCATGTCTCAGTCTGCCACCTACTCATCCACATCTCCTGTCTCTTCTTTCTCTTCTGATTTCTTTCCTTCTCTCCCCTCTTCTTCCCAGCATGGACCGAGTCCAGGTGGGGTGGCACGGGGCCATGTCTCAGTTCCTTGGGGTGCTGTTTCCTTCACCTCCATCTCCATCTCTCCATTGTCCCCAGAGCAGCTAACCTCAATCTTCCTGTCCTGTCTGGCGCTTTTTAGCTTCCCGAGAGTTATGGACTGAAAGCTATAACCGTCCAATAACAGCTCCATGGACTGATTCCAGAGCAGAACTGTTCATCTGAAATATGTATTTTGATTGCAGTTCGGTTTTTTCATCACGAAAAAGGTTAAGACTGAGTGGAAAGATGGATGATGTGACACATTTGTTATTTGTAACGCCACAATACTGGAAGCCAAGCTAGGTTGTTGCATACCCCTGGATTTATATTATTATTCTCTCTCTTATACTGATACTGTACACGTCAAATGTCACTGTGTTTTGTAAATGCACCACAGATTTTTACTTGTCTGCAGTGCTGTTGTATGTTTTTTGTTTCAAATCAACACTTTGCTGTTCCCTTGCTCTTAACTAAGCCCTGGCTCCGTATCAGTATTTGACCATTGGCCTTTTTCTTTATGCAGGAAAACGTATTGCTCCTGATGGCAATCAACAAGAGCACAAAGCACAAACAGCAGCATCCATGCACAGCTTCACACATATTAAAATATACACAGCTAAATAAATTAAAAGGACCAACTGAGTTAAAGTTCCCTGCATTTCCACACAGGTGTTCTGGCTTCTCTAAGCAGGGAGGAGCTACGCCGGTAATGAATGGTGTGACCTGAACAAATAAAAATGCCCGGTATAAGAAACGCTGTAACTTGTCCCATCCTAACAGATGCAACAAAAGTGAGGAAGAGGCCAATAAAGCTCAGTCTGTACACACCTCCACAGTCTGAGAAGAGGTCTAACTAGGCAAATTAAGTGAAAACACCTGTATGGATGCACTATAGGTATGCAGGGGCTTTAAAAACTAAAGGGTTGAGGGCAGTTACATGCAGAATAAAGTACTTTCATAGAAATGCACATACTTGCGGTATTTGCTTAATCAGAGTTAAGCCTTCGTTAACAATTTGTATGAAGTAGACTCAGGAATACTGTGTCTTATTTTTATGAATCTAAAGTTGATCAGATGATCAGCACATTGAAGGAATGAAAGATTCCATCAAGTTTTTTGGTGACGTGTACATTATAGCTGCCCTGAACTTTAGCTTGTCAGACCCCAATGATTGTAATTGGGGAGTGATCGCCTCTGTGCATGTCTTTTTTTTTTTTTTTTTTTTTTAAAACCAGATCAAGGCAACCACACCAGATTCAGTAAAAACACACCCACTGAGATTTTTTCCTTCGTAGAGAGAATTAGCACGGGGCATCCAGATAGCTGAATGGTATGGTTTGATTCCACCAGGGGCATTTCATTACATGTCATTCCCGTCTCTCTCTCTCTCACTCCCCTCATTGGCTGTCTGCCTCTCTACTATCTGCTGTCAAACAAAGGCAAAAATGCCCAAAAAATAATCTTGGGAGAAAAAAAAGGAATAAGCACGCCTCCTTGCAAATACTATTAGTTTGTATGTCTCCAAACACAGTTTATTATCAATAAAAGTGTTATGGATTGATAATTTTTATTTAATCTTAAAATTTGGTCAATCTTCTAGCCTTTATCTAGTATATATATCTCTTGGGTTTCATACTCTTAATTCTCTCTAGTTGTTGCATTTTCCTCTCCCCTGTTCATCTTGTTTTTAGTCCACTCCCATTCCCCTCTTTTTTTTTCTCTTTTCCTGCTCCTTCCTTTCTTACTCTCTTAAACCACTTCAGGCCCCAGTGCTCAGGAGGTCACACAGCTGCAGGGGCCCATGCCCAGGAATCAGCGCCTCTCATCCCTCCTCTCTTCTCCCCTAGTTGTCTGTCTCTCCCCTGATACTCATTTAGGCTAAGACAGACCCATAAAGTTTGCTATGGTATGATTTTCATTGGCTGAAGGACTTGAGAACTGTAATAATGAGACCTTTCTCATCACTGTATTGAGGATCGTCAGTTAAAGCTGTTTGGTAACGGTGTTTAAGAAAAACTCCTCCATCCTCCTTTCTTCTGCAGATCCGCTGTGCAGGTGAGGATGTGATTTGCCAGCTGAGCTAACCTTTGTGGAATCTTACAAGAATGTGGCTTTGGGTAAACTTGTCCTTCCCTCCTGGCCATCTATTCACCTATCCATCTATCTAAGCATCCATTCCCCCCTCCCTTCTTTCACCCCCTCTTTCCCCCCTCCTCCCTCTCCCTCTCTTTCCCAAAGCAGCATATAATCCCCTGCACCTGCAAAAGCTCCGCACACTGCAGCCTGCCAAGAGTAGAGCGTGTGACCTTGCCTCCACGACCACAGAGTCTGGGGAGAAAGAGAGAGAAATGTCGAGAGAGAAAGAGAGGGTTGTCGATAGAGGAGGATGATGAAAGAGCAAGAAAAAGGGAGAAAGTGGGAGGGAGACAAAGAGCAGGAGAGTTGAGATTGTAGTTAGTGGAGATATCAGACACATTGAAAACACATTGTGAACCTTGGTCTGGTCTGGGGTCCAGGCTGGGAACCGGCTTGTCCAGCTATTTTTGTGTTGCCTTTTCTCCCCAGTGATGTCATGCTACTTGTTTCCCAAGAACTGGGACGGGACAAGAGGGAGGCAAGAGAATATGCTGCAACGCTCCCACTATATCATGCTAAATCTTTACACATTTTGTTTGAAATTTTGTCATAATTTTGAAGTGGGTTGACAACTATCAGAGTCCCACTATTTCTTAACATACATTTATTGATGGTCTGAAATGAACAAAGTAAGTGTAAGGTTGATAATTTCATATTGTCAACAACTCCCCAGAAAGGTCAAAACCAACAACGAATTGATCCTACTGACATGTATTGTCTGTATGGCAAAAGCCTGCTATATCTTATTCCTCTGTGTAACAGAGCTCCATTTTTGTCCAACGATTATAAAGATCAATGCATTGGATGACATATTGTAGTTTATTTTGAGTTAATGTCATTTTGCTGCCATAAATAGTCAGTAGTGCACCAAAAGTGTATTAATCCCCGGCTGAAAATAGCGCACACCAAAAGCACAAGTTACTCAGTTTTGAGTAAGCTGTTAACAATAAATTATTAAGTCTTGGGAGTTGTTTTCGAGTTTTGTAGAAATGAGTGGGATTGGGGCATGTTTGCCACAGACAGGGGAGTCCTCTTAATACTCAGCAAGTATTTAGAGATGGACTTATGGACAAGGCATTGTTGGTTTGGTTATATTATTGAGGTTCATTGACGATAAGAAAAATATTGTAGCATAAGTTAAAGTAGTCGCATGCACATCTGCAAAACCTCAGTGGGATAGGTGCTGGATACAAAAAAATCTATTTAAGGGAGCTGTGGGACTCCTTGTAGTGCAATTATAAACATATATCATCCTTTAGGTCAAGGGGAATTTTATTTATATTGCCCCAATTCACAAATTTGTCTCAGAGGGCTCTCCAATCCATCCTTAGACCCTCAATCTGGATGAGGGAAATAAATAAATAAATAAATAAAATAAAACATTCACTATACACAGAGTTAAGTTGGGCAAACAATGATGGCAATGTATTAAAATAAATACTTGCTTGCATTCTGTTGTGCTGACATCACACCATGTAGTATGTTTTGACGTGCATATATATTAATCTGACATCTGACACTTCAATTTGTTTACTTGAGTCCAAAGTACTCATCAATATCAATTTTTCATGTATTGACCAAGAGACTTCAGAGTTTTACAGACTCTACAGGTCTCATTTAACTGGAAACTAAGCTAATTCCACAACATTTTTTTTTATTTATAAAATAATGAAAATGTAATATTAAATGAAAACAGGACAAATGTAGTGATATCTGTCTAAAAACCATCAGATGACAGGACTGCTTGCCCAAATGCAACTGGCTACTGAGTGAAACCACCTGATTTTTTTTGTTTTTGTTTTGAGAATGAAATCAGGATGGGGATGAAGGCTGTCTCTTTTTCTCCCCCCACTAGTTTCAGCAAAGCAATGAAGAGACCGACTATGCAAGGTTAGTCTGTGTATAAAATGCACGTGGACAGCTGGGCTGCCTCGGGCGCTGCAAGGTATGATTACCTCTCAGGGAGAGCAATTGAGCAACAGCATGGAGCGATTATTAATATTTTCTTTGTCAAAACCCCCCCCAACCCGTGTTTAATCTGTAGCATGTTATTTAATTCTCCTCATATCTTTCACACATGTGGACATCAAAAAAAAAAAAAAAACATGTGTGCGTGCATGTGCATGCAAATGAAAACAAGTAAACACACAGAAGAAGACAGGGGAAAAGGACTGGCAGAGTGTGTGTACCAGCTCAGGATGCTTCATGTGTATTCCATTAGAGGGCAGATTAAAAAGGAGATTTTGTTTTCCCACATCAAAAGCTTCATGCTGGGGGATTCCTCTCTGTCTCTCTCCCTCCCTTTTCCTCTCTGTTTCATGAATAAATAATAAGGGGTAAACCTGGAAAAACAAACTTTTTGACATGTGAACCCTAGCGTCATGGTCAGACTTTGCACCTGGACGACTTCCTACAGGAAGGAGATGGTGGGTCTGTGTTCATGTATCAGTACATTACATATATGTCTGTATTTTTGTGTGTGGGGAGATTGCATTTGATAGTGCAGGTCATCGGTTAATTTGAGTTCCCATCATGCTTGTACGGCGGAATTCCCTGAATTTTTTGTGGCTTTCTTGGTATTCAATCATGACCTAAAATTGTTACACCCTCCTGTTTTGATAATGTTTTTGAGGTCAGAACAGATGGGGTAAACTGCACAGTTGAAAACCACAATATCGTGAAATTAATGTGTGAAAAAAAGAGTGAGAATTATTCAGTTGGATACTGGTGTCTGGTGTGAAAAAAGGCATTAAATCCCTTTGCAGCGACCAATGTGTCAAATTCTTTCATATCCTGTAACTTTCTCAATTAATTTCCTGAGTTCCCTGACTTTTCCTGCATGGAACAAACCTGTCCATGATATCCAAGAAATTCAGTGACCAGTTGAACTTAATGCACTCTACGAAAGGATTGGTCTGCTGACTCCTCTTCCAACAGGCCTACAGCAGCAGTTGGGTGGTTGGTTTTCTCCCTTTTCCTCTTTCTCTTTCTCTCACTGACAGCTGTGCTGGCCTAGTGTGAAATAAAAAGAAAAGCTATAACGCAGCGCATTACTATCCCGCAGAGCACATGAGAGATCATGCCACACACATTCACTTTCAAATTTCTTCACCCTGGCATTTTTTGAACTAAAGCATGTTATTCTAGTTTATGAAAGCCTCTGAACATCTTGGTGGTCAATCTGAAGGAATGGCAGTAAAAACCTGTTTGGTTGCAAGTAGCTGCTTTTTCTTTGCTTCCCTCAGTTAGCCTCTACCATTGTAACTTTGTTATTCTGAGCACCATGCTAATACAGAGGATAAGTGGATTGTACATCTGGGAAAGAGGAGAGGAGAGAAGAGGAGAGGTCCAGATTCCAGCAGTTCAGCTCTCCGCCAACGGACGTGTCCAGATGGCCTGGAGAGAGAAGGCCTTTTGACTGAGGGACAAAGAGACACTTGTGAATGACAAAATCTAACTCTTGCAAATGCACAGAGACACACATACATATATACACGCACGCACGCACGCACACAGGGCTGCCACGTATTGTTCCGGCTTAGCTCGGCCGTTAGCTCCCAACTTTGATGGAATGTTTGACTGTCCGCCTCTTGAGCCCTTGAGACATGATGTCACTCCAACAAAATGCCGTCTTTTCAAAAAGAAACAGCTTTTTATGTGTTCAGGGCCACACAATGTAACGACAGAGGGGGCAAAGACAGTGTAGAGACATGGGAGAAAAAGACATTAAGAAAGAGGTCACAAGAGAGATGAAAAAAAGAACTGGATATGCTCAAAATTCACGATAAATTGAAGGCTGGTTTGATGGTAGTCGTGACAACCCATTAACAATGGGGAGTAAAGTCCTATCTTCGCCTGCCACAATGATACAGGGGAATTCAGAGGGTGAGCCGGCTGTGAATGTGTCAGAGCATTAGCACACTATAATAACTTTACTGCGGATTTACCACAGAGCATAATTGTTGTAAATGATGGTACTGGGGAATGGTGGCGTGTAGAGGGATGAGGAAGGAATAAAAAATACATGGATAATAAAAACAAAGAGGGAATAAAATGAGCAAGTCAAACATTTATGAAAAGATCTGATACATACCTTTAAATATTCCCAAAGTGGAAACTGCACCAGTGAGAAAGGAATCTGAAAAACATAGTAGAAACAAAGTTTTAACTGTCAGGATTATGTCAGCTTTAGTTTCTGATTTTCTGGAAGTTCAAGTTCCATCTTTAACCTCCAATCCACTGCACTTGTCATTCCTGCCACCTTTCTCTGGTTCCTCTCACTTCTCTGACTGCTCCCTTGTTCCTTCTCACTGCTGATGATTAATGACTTAGACGGGCTGTGGTCTGACAGTCCTGAATGGACGGATGGATGAAACTTCAAAAGAGGAATAAAGGGATGGAGGGAGGGTCTATAGTGATGGTTGAAGTGAGAGTGTTGCCACTGGAAACACTAAATTGCCTCAGGCAGGAAGTTACAGCGGGAGGAAGTCAATGGCAGTGCCAAGGGGCAAATGACACACTGTTAGACCACACACACACACACACACACACACACACACACACACACACACACACACACACACACACACACACACACACACACACACACACACACACACACACACACACACACACACACACAGAGACACAGAGAGACACAGAGAGAGAGAGAGAGCACTGGGCATACTTTACATAAACAGAAGCATAAAGAAAGGCTCACAAAAACACTAATTCAGACTAAACACAGACACGTATATTCTCTTATTCACAGAGAACCATTGCAGATTTACACACACACACAGACACACACACGTGTTTCCTGTCATCTTACGCTGCAGGAATGGCAGAGCAGGACAGGAAGGAAGAGAGGGAACAAAAACAAAACCAAAGAGTGAAATAAATAAAGTGTCAGCGAGTTGTGTCATCAGTCTTTGATCACAGCAACAACAGGATCATTCATCCATCTGCGCCGCCTCCACCAACAATGTTCCATCAGACTATGTTAGCACGTCAGTAAGAGCTGGACTGATCCAACTCTTGAGTCAGCCCGAGCACAAAGACAATACATGAGCTGGTGTTATGCTTCTTAATGAGCTTATTAAGAACTTAGTCCAAATGAAGTGACCTCACCTACACACTAAATCTGTAGCAGATTAAGTTAAGGGTATCTGCTGCATGTGCTCTCTGAGAGCTGAATATAAAACTTTAAGATCTTCATAATGACTGAGTTTTATTAAAGGCCATTTAAAAACAAAAGTAAAGGCGTAAAGCTGCAAAACAAGTGTAAATTCAGTTAAGCAGAGCAAATTTACATTTCTGAAATAATCTGGTAAAAGACTAAATGTATTACAAGTAAATATGACAAGTAAACATGTTATTTTATTATTAAACATATTGTACTGTAAGAGGAGGTATTCAAGTCACCAGTTATCTGGTGAAAAACATAATACCTTTAGCAATTATTCAATTGGTCTGACATGTACTGTTTTTAAGATTTTTCATACATAAATAACTTCTACCAGGCATCTCTTTATTGGAAAAAAAAAAAAAAAAAAACAATACAAATCTATTACTCCTTCATGCAGCTTAAATAAAATCCATGACAAGTCACTACTGTACTGAAATCAACACTGTAAAATAAGTTTAGTACAAATGTAGATACTGTAAACATCAACAGGTGATTAGTACACTTTCTAACTGGCTGTCCACTAAGCACCACACTTAGTGTCTGTGTAAGATAATGCTAATGATTAAACCTTGATGGCTGGCTACGAGGAATAATTGATGAGTTTGACAAATTAACGCTACTTAATCCAAGTTTTACTGGAGTTGTGGAAATGTAAACCTCCCCAAACCAAACAAAGAGCAGGACAGAACTGCATAGCTTGCATAGCTACATCTTGGCTCACACAATGGATGTATCAGTCATGAGAAGGGTATTTTAATAATAAAACTTGTAACCACACATACAGTACCAGTAGTAATGTAGCAGAAGGGTAGTTACTCCGGCATGGCAACGTTTGTAGTTTATGTTAGAGCAGTTAAACCCACAAATATTGCATACGTAACGGATAATACCCAATAAACTGTATGTTCGATGATTGTAATGAATGATGTGGGAGCTAAGAACCACTTACCATCAGGTGATTTGCCAACGCAGAACATTATGTAGGTCTATTCAAGTCCTCTCTCCTCTTCCTACTGTTAGCTGATTTGGGTTTCCGGATTAATGCAAATATGGTATGCACTGAAAATTACATTTGCGTGGTTGTCACTGAGAGGCTATTTATCCTTTTTTTTTGGGAGGGGGGGGGGGTTATTGTTATGGGTTACACAAATAACCCTAGCTCCAGTCTCCTTAGCTTAGGTTCAGCTGTTGCTGTCTTTACTTACAGTTTAATACTGGTGATTTCATTTAGAACGGCAAACACCAACATCATAGGTGTCCAGTTAAACAGTCCAGTTACTAAAATTTAATCCACACCTTCTAACCAATCCTTTTTCATAATCTTCAATGGCCATGGCATAAAGAAATTTAAATTATTTTGTGGTTTTTTTTTTGTTTTTTTTTTGATAAGTATATTATACCAACAGTCCAGTCATACACTTGGTTGTTGCTTAATACAGCAGGCCCAGTACATTGAGCTAACAGAAATGTTCCAGTGGAAACTCTTCATGCCCATCTGGTCTATCCAGGTGGACAGAAGCAAATTCTCTCAATCCTCGGAGATGATCTATAAACTTTATTTGATGGACTGTAGGTCAGGTATCCAGAGTACACCTCTGTTATCCAACTGTGGTGAGATGAGAGTGAGCTTTCAAAAAGAATACAAGTGCACCTGTCTTCTATTACCACCTTGATGAGTTCTGTTTTTCCAGGGCAGGGAGAGACGGACAGAGACAAAGACAAAAAGAGTGAAAGAAAGAAAGAAAGAAAGAAAGAAAGAAAGAAAGAAAGAAAGAAAGAAAGAAAGAAAGAAAGAAAGAAAGAAAGAAAGAAAGAAAGAGAGAGAAAGAGAGAGAAGAAGGGAGAGGGAGAGAATTGGGGTATGTTGGGTTAATAGCCATTACTGCTAAATGTCATCAGTACTGGTCCAGGTGAAAGCAAATTGAAAGTGACAGTAACTAAACATATGTCCCAATTCATTTCATATTTATACCTGGGAACATTCAGGCTACTTCTGCAAACTTGCTCACACAATTTGAAAGTGACTGCAAAGTTGAACAAGTAATTTAATCTCAAATACAGTACAGTCAAAGCTAATTGAATCTAAAAGACAGTGTACATGAATTGTTACAGCTGAAATAATAGGAAAACACAAGTTAACCACTTTTCTTATTATTGTGTAATTTTAATCCCCATAGTAAAAGCTACTGTCTTAAAAAAAAAAAACATTCCTTGTAATGTTTCATAATATTTATCAAGGTTTCATTATTTTTTATTGTTATCATCATCACAGCTTGAGCTGACAGACAATAGCTAAAAAGGTTAAAATTGTAATAATAAAAAAATAATATTATTTTAATGTGCACAAAACTGCACTACTTTTGATTTTTGATGCACTGCAACGAGAGAAGCAAGAGAGAGAAAGATGGACTGTGCCTGCAGTGTGTGTGTGTGTGTGTGTGTGTGTGTGTGTGTGTGTGTGTGTGTGTGTGTGTGTGTGTGTGTGTGTGTGTGTGTGTGTTGCCCAGCAGAGATTGAACGTCTGAAAACCATATGCGGTCTGATTAAAATTGATAAGCCATCTATAGATAAGGGAGGGTTGAGGATGCGCACACACACACGCACACGCACGGACACGCACACGCACACACACGCACACACACACGCACACACGTAAATTTGAAACATGTATGAACCTGTCTAAAAGTGGCACATGGCAGGTGTGTTTTTATTTGAATTATGACATCAAATATATACAGGGTGGAGGATATCTAACCTAATCACCGCATTGTGTTATTTTTTCCACTTCTAAAAGGCTTTTAACTCATCTCGCATCAACATGATCTAACTTACCAACGTAATACTTAACCTGATGCTGGTGTAGTGATGGAGGGAGATGAGAGATATAATAAATCTCTCAGCTGAATGAGAAATAAAGATAGGTAGAGAGAGAGAGAGGGGTGGTGAAGAAAGGGGATTGGACATGTAATCCATCTCTCCCTTCTTCACTTTCCCCTCTCTTAGACTAAAGCATGATCAGACTGTGCACATCCCAAACAAAAGTAACCCCAAGTCGATTCATTTTCTATTGAGCTGAGCAACGTGTGCAATGTGTTACTCTCTGTGGAATGAATTTTCACTGCAACAGCAATACCTGTGCCACTGCTCTAACTTGCAATAAAAGCACAAGCAAGATTTCTCAAAACAGCCCAGGGGAGCGAGCAAGTTTCTTGCTTTTGTTTTTGTTCATCACCTTTTCACCTGATAGTCACATTGTCACTCATATCCTTCCTGTCCCAGTAGTTCTGATTGAATCAAAAAATCTTTTGAACCGCATGTGTTTCCAAAGTAGGATGAAATACTCCCTCCCGTCAAGGCTACTATTACTTTGTGACATGCTGAGGGTGAGTTTGAGGCAAACTATACCTTTCAGACCTGCTCTTATTTTGGGGTTCCATCTACCATTCATGGGAAAATTAAACAATTTTTGTGTTTAAACCTTCATGAATTTAGAAGAGGAGGAGGAGGGAAAATTAGGAAGATAAAGACCCCCCCCCACACACACACACACACAAAAGACCAGTAATTCAAAGTAATTCTATTTGCAGCGATTTTAACAACATCATTATCATTAGCTAAGATACAAAGATACAGTGTCAGACACTGTGGGAACTGAAATGTTACACTTTTTGTTTGACTCCTCAGGCAAAGCATGTTATCTCACCACAATATCAGAGATCTGAAAATACAGTTCTTAAGGAATTATGTGTGGCAGTTATTATTCAACTGGATCATTGTGCAAGTGCCTGAAGGTGGAACATTGGGTAATGTGTTTTTCACAATGATTCTGGGCAGTCATCCCCTACAGTCCCGCTGGAAAATCACTGTCTTACACAACTGTAAGAGGTATAATGAAACACACAGGATGATTACCCCACTACCAAGTTTTACTTTCTCATTTTTAATTTTTAAGGTTTTTACATCAACTGTAGGCCTTGCACTCAGTGGGTGCACAGGGGAAGTAGGGATTGTACATCAACTCACCATAAATAACTTTGATTTACACTATTTCTCCACAATGGACGCAAAATCTTTTGCTACTGTGAATAAAACCTGGTTTTCATAAACTGTATGTTATTTTATTTCAAATGAAAGTCCAGTTTGGACATGACAGATTGAGTGTTGTCCAACCTTCCTTTCCCTCTTCCCTGTTTGAATTTCTGTTGTTGATAAAAATCTCTTATTTTGCTTTAGCCTTCCAGTATTTTCATATTTCTGTTTTCTACTATATTTTATGGATTTAGACATATATTGTTTGTCTAAATTTAGGGAGTTTTTTTTTATTTTATTTATTTTTTTTTAAATCAATTTTTAAAAAAAACTGCGATGAATATTTGTTACTATTTTCTGCGTGTTAGACCAAATGATTAATCAATTAATGAGGAAATAATCATCAGTTGAACCTATAATGAAAATAATCTATCTATAATATCTATAAGTAGATAGATGCAGCCCTACATTGTGGTGTTACAGTTTGCCTGTGCAGCTTGTGATGGAGCGAGTTAGGGGCCCAGTGTATTGCTCCAGGACACTGAGAGGGCCCGCCTAGTTGTAACTGGTTGCAGGTGCTGAACCTGAAGTCAAGAGGGGACACTTTTTCTAACCACCGGGCCAGTAGACAAACCGCATGGTTTTGATATTCTAGAGTTACAGAGAGGTCTGCAACAAGTGTTAAGGGCATATTTAGACTCCAGCTATGTCATGGTAGACTAGCACACAGCCATGCAGGCAGCCAGGGTCGTGCTACGCTAGGCTAGCATGAGGCAGCCAGGCAGGATAAAATCCACACTGCTCCATGTTGCTAACTGCTGAGTCTGTCTTATCCCCTGCCTCGTATAATGCCTCAGCTACCATGGCCTATTCAGCACC